>NC_137883.1:33425589-33593089 GCF_963924005.1 Protomyctophum bolini
CACGGATGGACTCTCCGCTGCGCTTCACTCCGCTCCACTGTTCCATATGAAGGACTAGGGCAGCCTTTACTGGCGCCTCACGGTCTGCCTGATGCCCTCCGTTGGACCCAATAGAGGCCAATTAGCCAGATCGGGTGTGAAAGTACAGTCAAATTGTTGCTAAGAACTCCTCACAGCCATGTTCATTGAGGTGATGATTACTAACTTCATGCACGCTTCATTTAGACTTGTATAGCGGTCGGTCGATCAGGCACCTAATTACTGTTTTGTGGGCTTTTTTGTAGTTACACAGTTCCCTGATGAAATGGGTCTTAAGCTGAGTTTTAAAAACATCTAGGGAGGGTGCCAGTCTAAGGTGGATTGGAAGTTTATTCCAAACCGTCGGCCCGTGGAAAGAAAATGCTGCTTCGCCGTATTTTTTCAAAGCCATTTTTTGTGGCTTTTCAAGCAGGCCAGCAGTGGCGGACCTGAGGAGTCGATTTGGGACATACCTGGGCAAGCAGTCCCGAAGATAGGCGGGGGCGAGGCCATTTAATGCTTTGTACACAAGTAAAAGAATTTTTAAATCTATGACCTTATAGTGTCCCTGCCAATGCGATCGAGATGACTCAACTCCTGTCAACTCAAGATACAACAAAAACAAAACGCGTTACCGTACACTAGGGCCTTTATTTAGGCGACCTTTATTATCAGAAGGGCCATTTTTGGCTCAAAAACGTATTACAATTCTATCTGGAGCCGCAAAATATGTTTGCTTTAATAAAGAAAACTTTAATAAAGTACGAAAAAAAGTCCAAATTTCATTCTGACACCTCCACGAAAAGGCCTCGTTGTCCTGAACCCTTATCTATCATTTATACATTATGGATCAATAGTGTGGACTTAGACTGTTTTTCGTCTGTGGCATTCATTTATATTTTACTGTACCAGTAAGCCAGCAGCATTGGTGGTGAAAACAAACAAAGACGTCTTATCATTAATACATTCTTCTATTCTTCTATTTATTTTCCTTCATTACATTTCATATTTTTATCTGGTGTATATAGGCAACATTGTTTTGCAATATTAAAATGAAAAAAATAACTTTATGCCTACTACAAATTCAATAATAAATTATGATTAAATGTAAAAAATTTGAAAAATATCAGATCTACAAGCTCGTCTCTCTGACATGCACAATCGCACATTAGCCCATTTTAACCTGCGATTAAAAAACAGTTTTCTGAAAAACCTGTGTTTCTTTATGTCAGTTGGTGCTCAACCTTCTAAAACCTGTGTTTCTTTATGTCAGTTGGTGCTCAACCTTCTAAAACCTGTGTTTCTTTATGTCAGTTGGTGCTCAACCTTCTAAAACCTGTGTTTCTTTATGTCAGTTGGTGCTCAACCTTCTAAAACCTGTGTTTCTTTATGTCAGTTGGTGCTCAACCTTCTAAAACCTGTGTTTCTTTATGTCAGTTGGTGCTCAACCTTCTAAAACCTGTGTTTCTTTATGTCAGTTGGTGCTCAACCTTCTAAAACCTGTGTTTCTTTATGTCAGTTGGTGCTCAACCTTCTAAAACCTGTGTTTCTTTATGTCAGTTGGTGCTCAACCTTCTTCGTGTCAAAGGACCCCCAGAAGTATCTGTATTTGGCTGCCGAACCCCCCCCCCGCTCTGAAAAAATATATATTCAAAGATTTGGGCCACATTTTCACGATTATTTTCTAAAATAGCAGATCTAGCGAGCTTGTATAGCGCGGCACTCGGTGCCACGCTACGAGCTTGTAGATCTGCTATTTTTCAATCAGCTAAAGTACAACATGCTCAAAACACCAAAAGGGGTTCCCGTCCCTGACCGTCCTGAAAGTGTTAGAGAGCTGCAGCCTCTCTCTCTATCAAACCTCGAGTGTCACTCGGGGAGCAACGCAATCTGGAGAATAACATCTCTGACTCCCCTACCATAACAAACACCGTACCTCCCAATTTCACAGCTCACTAGATAGAGTGTGTAATCAACCGACTTCCAGGACTCCACACACACACACACACACACACACACACACACACACACACACACACACAATGCCGGTGGAGGGGGACTCAATTTGACCTGGATGCATGGGGGGGGGGGGGGGTGGGGGGGTTGATCGGGACGTAGCCCATACGGTATACGTTGGAAGCCTGTTTGATGTTGTCATGAGAGGAAGGATAAGGAGCACTGGTGGAATTCAAAATGACCTTGAATAAAAAGTACAACAGTATATTGGCATCAAAATGTACTTCATGTGTATACCAAAAGTAAAATGAGCCTGTAGAGGGTATATGCGTGTGACTGGAAGTTTATCCAGGAACGCCTACTGAGTGGCAAAACAACTACCTTGTGGCCTTGACAGCCCATTCATCCCAACAGAAAGGTTGCATTTGATTGCATTAAACGATGATAAATGACATTAAACTCACTTTGTCACGCATTTTGCCACTCGGGTATATGCAAGTGCATACCCTCTATATACTAGTCATTATGCAGAATGTCCCATATGTCTACGTTTTCTAAAATGGTAAATGGTGCATTTATATAGCGCCTTTTATCCAAGGCGCTTTACATACTGTAGATTGTGCATTACATTCACCCATTCACACACCTTTACATAGATTGTGTGTTTACACCAACACAAGTTTAGTGTGAGTTCTGTGGACCAACACTAGAGGGCAGCAGACCACATGCCTAGGCTTAGTAGGTACTGCTGAAGTCAGTATCATGGCATCAATACTGCAATATAGATGTATACTTATTACTTTGTTACAAGTAAAAATCCGGAATTCAAAATGTGCATAAAAGTACATAAATGCTGTATGTCTCATTTAAAGTTTTGACATGTATAATATACAGATCTTTTTTTAAATAGCTGATCTACAAGCCATAGGTGGCCCTACAGTTACTCATCCTGGCCAGAGGAGGGCGCTGTCGCCTTTTGGGACAATCTATCCTTTGGACTTTCAACGTTGGACTGGAAGGAAGTGGTTCAGTAAGAGTACCATTTGGATATGACACTGGGACGGAGTAATGTAAACAACTACGCCAACAAAGGAACACTTCAGTGTTTACAAAACAACCAAACGTTTATTTTGTTTAAGCACCTGGCGGAGAACACAAGGTACAGTACAGTTGATCATTGCTGCTTTGTATTATTTGCAATAATATCTTTATTTTTGCATTTGTGTTACCTCGCGTTAAATAGCCTTCCTTTGAAGTGAATGCGTTTCTGACGATCCATTTTCAGACAATTTGAGAAGCCTCAGGTAAACGTCAATACATGAATAGATGGGTTTAGACTTTATTTCTTGATAACCGTGAATGAATGGACTAAAGTGTACATTTAAAGCAGTTAAACCTTGGTGTAATACTTGTTTGTTAAAGGGTTATAGTACATTAACACAGTAACTTACATGTCATGGTTGTTGGGTTAAAAGGATACAAATATATGTCTATGGTGATTTCTATTTCATGTTTGCACTCTAGAGAGGAGATTGTTTAAAGCAATTCATGATGTTATTGTTTGATTGAAATATTTATTAACAGTTTGCAGAATGACAGTACATTTCAAGCACAAACTCAATACATAGACTGTTAACTGTGAGTGGACGACCCAATTAAGCATTACTGTAGCTGCCCCTCGATTGATGAAATAATGACAAGTTTGGGTGGTCTCGACGGGTGTGTTTATTGTTCCAACACTGTGAAAACTATAAGGATATAGAATAAATACAGTTACTTACAATCAAATAATCTCATATAGTTTCACTACTAAAATCTGTGCATTAAACTTGTCACTTCGGCAGTACAATCAACAATTAAAATGGTTAATTTATGGTCAATTATAAATACAGTGATACAAAACTCAAGTCATTTCAATTATAAGACAAGGAAAATGCACAATAACCAAAAAGTACCACAACCAAACGAAAACCAAACAAATACAATCATGAATGATATACTCCAAATGGAAACTAGACAAATAAATAATCATGTATACCTCACTCCGCGTATCGAGGGTGCTAAAGGGCTGCAGAACCAACTTGAACCTCAGGGCACATCAACAGTTAGCCCCTCTCGGAACCCTCCGAAAGCTTTTATGATTGGACCTAGCTTTGCGTAGGGTTCCTGGACATTACAAAATTTTCTAATGCGATTGTTGGAACGTGGACCTAAGCAAACTCCTCGTTTAGTCGATCTGCGCGGTATTACGCCGTTTTTACCTGTTATGGCTTACGAATGTGCGAACTATAAGTACCTTACATACCTCTGAGAAAATCTCCTGTGTCGCGGAAGCCGTTAAGTATTTTTAATCCATGTTTGATTAAAAATGTCGCTTTGATTTCTTCTTGTTTATTTACCGTTTATTGTACCGCCTCCCGATGTGCGGTTGGCTTGTGCCGGCTACGTCATAGCTATATCTCCACTAGCTAGCCAGATAGGCGGTACAATGAGGTGTCAATAAACAAGGTAGGAAGAAGCGACATTTTTAATCAAACATGGATTAAAAATACTTAACAGCTTCCGCGACACAGGAGATTTTCTCAGAGGTATGTAAGGTACTTATAGTTCACACATTCGTAAGCCAGCACAGGAAAAAACATCGTAAAACCGCGCAGAATCTTTTCTCTTTACGTGTTTACATTGTATTTGTGTGTGCATAACTGGTGGCAGCCCAGCGTGAACCAGGACCCAATGGGTAAAGTCATAAAAGTGTCAGAAACTTTACTACATTTGGGTTCTGCTTGTGGGGCTGATCAACAGTCACCGATGGTCACATTTACACATAGTGTGACGGACAGGCACTGTAGACAATAGACAACTTCAGTCACTAAAAGTTCTCTACCACTGCAAATGTCACAGGCTTCAACACTGCTTAATCAATAAGAGTACAAACATAATAAGAGTCACATAAACAGTCAAACATTTCATACCGTGTGGTCTGGTGCAAACACACACACACACACACACACACACACACACACACACTGGTGCTCTCTCCCTCTGCTCACTCTGGAGTCTGGCTGTGTGAAATGAGTCTATTGGTCTGAGGTGAGTGAAGCTAACAGGCTTCAGCTATATATGGATAGGTAACAGGAGGTGTCAAAGTAAAAGTATACCAAATTACAGGAACTAAAGAAATTATTGCAGAACCAACTGTCACTGGCAGTTACAATATTTACTGTCTACTCTACTACATTGGTGTGGGCATATTTTGCCACTATATTTCCACTCACAGAGACAATACAAATGTAATACTAATCATTAAGCTACTAATATAGACTGAAGAAATTAAAGCAGCTGAAATAAAGTGTAACGGCTGAAATAAAATCAACCTGGGGGCTGCATTAAATTAAGATGATGGCCACATGTGGCCCCAGGGCCACCAGTTGCCCATGCATGCCATGGTATACTACTATTGGATTTATTGATTAACTGAACTGACCGGGTGGGTGTTTCTGCCCAAATCAAGTGCATGGCTGGTGTTCAGCTGCACTACGTCTTGAAAGGATGTGGGCTTGTGCAGCTGAACACCAGCCATGCACTTGATTTGGGCAGAAACACCCACCCGGCCAGTTCAGTTAATCAATAAATCCAATAGTATAGTATACCATGCATGGGCAACTGGTGGTTTCGGACATTATGACATCAACCGCAAGTCGTGAATAATGAGGAACGCATTTAGAGCTTGTGGTCTATATGTGGTCACTGTAGTAATATTCTGTGTTCTGTCTTTCAGATGAGGCCATCGATGAAGAATCCTTTGGGTACCTGGATCTTCAAAGCCTTTTGGTAATTTCCCATAAGGTTTCATGTAAACAAGTATTTGACCATTTAAAGTTTAAATGGTTTTTACAATTATGAAAAACATAATTGTAAAAAAGCCAAAGAAGTTTAGGGATAAAGGGTTTAGCACTGACGAAACTAGGGCCCCACGACTCTTCACCAAAAATCTAATCTAATCATGTCATGTGTCCTGAGCTTGTAGATCTGCTATTTTCACAGAATGTTCACTCCCAGAATAGGGAAGCTTGGCTTTAAAAGGAGGACAGTGTGAACATGCCCAGAGACATATTCTATACAATCAATTGCCCATACACCTATATGTATTTCATAGCAAGAAATATAATGAAATGTTATGATTGAAATGTTGTGTTGTTGGTTTTCCAGGTGGGGACAGGCGAGGTCTCTGCAGCGTGGATTGGAATGGTATTGTTTGGTATTACAGATGGACAAGCCATGTAAGTTCTTTGGGAATGCATTGCATTTGATTGTATTGACCACTAATGCTCATAAAGATCACCTTTGTATAATTTCACCAAACAAAAACACAATTTTTACAGAGTAAAACTTGATCATTGATCATCATTGATTTGATTAAAGATTTATTTTAATGAATGAAAACTTGCAGTTTCCATTGCTTTATTACTCTATTTATTGTGTTAAATATTCTATGTATAGTTTTTAATGGATTTGATCTAACTCTAAAGCTCTGTTTTGAATGCTGCTATATAAAGCTATTATTATTATTATTATTATTAGTAGTAGTAGTAGTAGTAGTAGTAGTAGTAGTAGTAGTAGTAGTAGTAGTAGTAGTAGTAGTAGTAGTGTAGTAGTAGTAGTAGTAGTAGTAGTAGTAGTAGTAGTAGTAGTAGTAGTAGTAGTAGTAGTAGTAGTAGTAGTAGTAGTGTAGTAGTAGTAGTAGTAGTATGATAAAGAATGACAATATACAACTTCTAACCTCAGGTGGATGGACGAGTCTCCTGTCATCTATACTCACTGGGATGCAGGCGAGCCCAACAATGCTCACGGGGAGGAGTTCTGTGTGTCCATGAACAGACGTCAAGGTATAGTCTACTGACAGTGTGTCAATTCATTCATTTAGAATCACTGAATGACCAGACAGTGGTCTTGTGGTTAGAGTGTCCTGAAACTGGGAAGTCGTGGGTTCGATCCCCGGCCGGGTCATACCAAAGACTGTAAAAATGGGACCCAATGCCTCCCTGCTTGGCACTCAGCATCAAAGGGTTGGATTGGGGGGGTCAGTCCCTGCTTGGCACTCAGCATCAAAGGGTTGGATTGGGGGGGTCAGTCCCTGCTTGGCACTCAGCATCAATGGGTTGGATTGGGGGGTCAGTCCCTGCTTGGCACTCAGCATCAAAGGGTTGGATTGGGGGGGTCAGTCCCTGCTTGGCACTCAGCATCAATGGGTTGGATTGGGGGGTCAGTCCCTGCTTGGCACTCAGCATCAATGGGTTGGATTGGGGGGTCAGTCCCTGCTTGGCACTCAGCATCAATGGGTTGGATTGGGGGGTCAGTCCCTGCTTGGCACTCAGCATCAAAGGGTTGGATTGGGGGGTCAGTCCCTGCTTGGCACTCAGCATCAATGGGTTGGATTGGGGGGTCAGTCCCTGCTTGGCACTCAGCATCAAAGGGTTGGATTGGGGGGTCAAATCTACTAATCAAATGATTCCCGAGCGCGGCACGGCTGCAGCTCACCGCTCCTTGGCTGCGGCTCACCGCTCCAAGAGATGGGTCAAATGCGGAGAACATATTTCACTGCGGTAACGCGTGCTTAAAAGACACAGTTGTACGACAACAATAGCAGATGTACAAGCTCACAATGCATCGTATTGTAAGCTTGTAAATTATCTTAGTATTACATGCCAGAATAGAGACTCCAGTGTTATCACTTAAACTCTTAAACGCCGCAGTCCCGCTACTAAGGGCAACACAAGGGCACCAGAAGAGAATTTCCCGTAGACGTTTCAACAAGTATTTATTTAAAGACCGTTAAAGCCTCGGACAAAGCCACCTCGGATGATGTCAAATCATGACAATAAGCAAACTTTTTTGGGCCAGACAAATAATTTGACAGAAGAAAAACAAAAAAAAATAAGTGTTGTACACAGCTTAAAGGTCTTTAAATAAATACTTTCTGAAACGTCTATGGGAAAATGAATGGGAAATTCTCTTCTGGTGCCCTCGAAGGGGGTGGGACTGCAACACTCTATTCTTGTATACTTAGTGAGATTTAGAAAAAAAGAAATGTAAGAATCTTAAAAATCACCTGACATACCCAACATACGGACGACAGAGTTAATGAATAGCCCTGGATGTTCATTCTATTGTACGTGTCTGTTCCTTCAGGAGGGTGGAATGATATGAACTGTGGCATACGAGCAGGGTATGTGTGCAAGAAGTACCCTGGAGACATCCACACCCCTCCGCCACCTACACAGCCTTGGGAAGGCAACTGTCCTACAGGTAAACAAGCACATCATGCGCACACAAACGTAATTTGTTTGATTCATTTTGCAATCCCTAAGCTATACCGAATGTCCAAACCGGGGATTTTAACCCAGGTTTCCCATGCGAGCGCCAAAATGTATACTGCTAAGCTAAAACAGAATATTAAGCTTCCTCTTGTCCCCCAGTTGTACCTACTAAATGGTGCATTTATATAGCGCCTTTTATCCAAGGCGCTTTACATAGATTGGGCATTACATTCACCCATTCACGCACACATTCACACACCTTTACATAGATTGGGCATTACATTCACCCATTCACGCACACATTCACACACCTTTACATAGATTGGGCATTACATTCACCCATTCACGCACACATTCACACACCTTTACATAGATTGGGCATTACATTCACCCATTCACGCACACATTCACACACCTTTACATAGATTGGGCATTACATTCACCCATTCACACACACATTCATACATCGATGGCAGAGGAAGCCATGCAAGGCACCAACCTAACCTGCACACCGGGAGCAATTAGGGGTTCAGCGTCTTCCTCAAGGTCAAGGAGGACACTTCGACACTAACTCTGGTGGAGCCCGGGATCGAACTGGGAACCTCATGCTTGGGTATAGCTGTTCTACCGGCCATTCTACCACTGAGCCACTGAGCCATCTCAATAGAAGAGCAGGGAGCTCATGCAGCTGCAATCACTGCAGTTGTGTTAGTTACAGTACATTGCATTAACATACTGTACTGTACTCTAAGATAAAATGTGTCAATCAATCAATCAAACAAATCAGCTGGAATAAATGCAGCTCAATCTGTAGCTCACCAAAATCTAATGTCTTGTGAAACACTAGCCCGAGTTCTTTCCTTTTCATAATAACGCCTTTGTCTTTGTGATTGCAGGTTGGCTGCGTTTCAACAATAAATGTTTCCTGTTCAGAGGACAAAAGGATGACATTAAAGCCAACTGGTCCTATGCTCGCGCCTTGTGCAAGGGCACAGGAAGGAGATCTGGCTGTAATTGACAGCCAATATGAAAACGGTAAGGCGATCAGCGAGAGCGAAAGAATGAATGAATCCCTTCATTTAAACGTTGAAAGCGGATCAGTGGGGTAACTTTTGCCATGTTCCTCTCTTCAATAGACTTCGTGACCAGCCATCTCAGGGACTTGCAGCTCCCAGCATGGATTGGCCTGTCGGATGTTTTAGTGGGAGAACCAGTATGGATGGTGTGACGGTATCAGTCCAGTACTGTACACCAACTGGAACAGCAATGAGCCCAACAATGTGGGAGGGATGGTGAGAACCCTATTGGGTATTGCCATACCTATTGGGTATGGCACTGTTTCCCAAACAGCGGGACAGGGCCCATTAGTGGGTCGTGGACACGTTTTATGGGTCCCTTGATTATTATTATTATTTTTTTTTTTATCATTTCAAAACATTTTCAAAATAACGTTCCCAAAAAAGCAAACATTTTCATGAATAAAAACTAAATTCAATGATTACATGAAGCAATCAAAGAAAACATCTAAGAAATTCCATAAATTAGAAAATCTACAAGACCTTGTAGATCTGCTATTTTCACTAGTTTGTGTCGCGGGGAGACAACAAATTCCTCTTTTGGGTCACAGGCTAAAAAGGTTGAAACCACTGTATTATAGAACTTGACTTAACCCATGCTAGAATGCTTTCTTATCTGTCTTACCTTTCTTTGTAGTTGTTACGTCCCCACCAAAGAGGTCCAGGTGTTTTTTTCCCTACATAAGCCCTCAATGAATTGCATTGAATTGAATGGGGCTATGGGGTGTTATGCTAATTCGCTTATTTCCATCGAAAGAAGTAGTAAAGTGTGCCGCTATATATACAAAGAAATTATAATTTTGAGCGATGAAAATAAGCGAATTAGCACGACACCCCATAGCCCCATTCAATTCCCATTCAATTCAATGCAATTCATTTAGGGCTTATGGTAGGGGAAATAGCCAATAAGGAGCTTTTGCACAAAATAACACCTGGACCTCTTTGGTGGTGACGTAACAACTACAAAGAAAGGTAAGAAAGCCTTTTAGTATGGAATTCTCCTTTAACTTGACTTGACTTAAGTCAAGGCGAGTTCTACAACACAAATGTGTGCTGGATTATTTGTCTACCTAAATAGCTTCAGGTTGTATTTTTACTCCTCAACAGGAAGACTGCGTGACGATGACTCACCACCACCTGGTGAGCGGGAAGTGGAACGATGACGCCTGTACCGAGGAGAGGAGCTTTGTGTGTTCCAGGAAGAAATGTCAGTGCTCACTGTTTTACAGCTTCACTCTGGGCTAATCTGACTGGCCAATATCCAGTGGTGTCAAATAAGTAGTCAAATGTTTTCCTCGAGTAACGGTATCAATACTGCAATGCAATCTGTTAGTTGTAAGTAAAGTAAAAGTCTCGAATTCAAAATGTACTTTACAGTACAAAAGTATTGGTATCGAAATGTACTTTAAAGTACCAAAAGCAGAAAGTACTCTCGTGTGTGCCGAATCTGGGTTGTACATGGTTTGTTGCACTCCCTCTGGTGTTGTGGGTGTGGACTTCGTTTACATTAAGGAAGTATTTAGACAGTTACATGGGTATCTTGGTGGTGTATCGAATCTTGTGGACTAGACCCATTGCAAGATGCTGTACTCTGTCGTCGACCCTAAGCCATCCCAGCCTGTCAAAGTGGGCAGGGGTGAGGTTGGTTCGGGGGGTGAGGCCAAGTAGGAGCCCGGCATATTTTTTTTTTGGAGGTCTGGAGCCTTGTTTTAAGGGCCTTTGAGGTGCTGTGGTACCACGAGGTGGATGCATAGTCAAAGAAACCTTGTACGAGGGCTCCTGTTAAGGTCTTCTGGGTGTTTTTGTTGACCAGTGAGGAGATCCTGTAAAGGAATCTTGTTCTTTGATTGACTTTTTTGATTACGTTGGTGGCCATTTTATCACCGGAAAGATTGGCCTCCAGGATGGAACCTACTACAGAGCAGAGCGGCAACGTATCATTGCCGCTTGAATAAATACATACCGGTACATATGCCTACAAGGCTAAAGATAGTCTACCGAGTCTAAGAGTTCCATTACATCTCCACTGTAACGCACTATCCTGAACAGTCTTGCAGAAAACGGCGAGTTTTGAGAAAACAGACTTGACAGGTTTACTTCTGTGAAGCATTTATTTCTGTGAAGCATTTATTTCATATTTACATGTCGATTTCAGCTCTGACACTTATTTCAGACATGCTCTAGTATGTGAGGAGTCAGCCTGTGCTATTAACTCATTTTGCGGGCTGACAAAAAGTTCTACTCGGGTGAAAAGCTGGGATGTGCATGATGGCAGGCTCAGTGAAATCTGGTCACATATGAATATAAACTTTTAATTTCTTCATGGCTTTTAGGCTTCACAACAAGGCAGATGTGACTAATTATAGCCCTAGAATGTCTGTTATATACATTGCATTATTTCACATACCAGAGCCATATAGATCAATGCTGTAGACTTGCGTTTGCAGCGGCAGCATGGCGGTGTAAATGTGGTCGGCGCTCCGTGTGTACTCTCTCAATAAATGTATATAGATATGAAAGTTGACCATATCTGACTCCCAAGTCTTTGAAATAAAGACTTGGGAGTCCGATATGGTCCTCAACTTTCATATCCATGTGAAGTCATTATCATAAAATGTTTGTTTAGTCAAATATCTCCACTTTTTCACAAGCTGCACCTGGACGGTTTTCTCTCCGGGCAAAGGCACTCGGAATGACATCTAGACTTAATTTATCCAAAATTCCTTTGACCGTCGCAAACGTCGTCAGGGAAACGCAAGTTTGGGGCACAATAGGCAGGTGGTGTGATTAATTACCCAGCACCTATCGCAAGCACCTGCCGATTGTGTGCTTCCCTGGTCAATTTGTGTTGGGTGTGGTCAGAGGAAGATTTGGTGAATTAATTCTGTACCCCCTTTGCCCGGAGTGAAAGGTGTCCGTGTGAATGCGGTGGAAAGGTCGAGATATTTGACTAAATACACGTTTTGTGCCAGAACTTTCACATGGATGTGAACCTAGAGGACAATATCTCACTCCACGTCCCCCTCCCGGCCTACATGCCCTCGGTCCAGACGGGCTTCACGGAGCTCAGCCCGGAGCAGATGGAGAGACTGCAGCAGGAGATCAGAACCATCAAGAGCAGCCACAGGAGAGACCGCGTGAGTTGACTCTTTAACCCATTCTGACCTGAGATCAGATTCTAAAAATGTCTGTTTGAAAATGACAGTTTTCTGAAAAAAGCCATGTTTCTATGTCAGTCGTCAGTCATTTTTCAAAAATAGCAGACCTACAAGCTATGAGCTTGTAGATCTGCTATTTTTCAATAGCTAAAGCACAACATAATGCGAACCCCTTTTGGTGTTTTAAAAGCATTATGTTATACTTGAGCTGTTGGAAAAATAGCAGATCTACAAGGTCATAGCGCGGCACCGAGTGCCGCGCTATGAGCTTGTAGATCTGCTATTTTTTTTTAATCGTGAAAATGCGGCACAAATCTTTGAATATATATTCTTTCGAAGTCGGGCCTAAATGGGTTAAAACCCATTTTGCGATTCTACAAAATGTCTTCTAAGATATTCTAGATATTAAAATTATAATTGTCAGGCCTGGGCCGTGGCTCAGCGGTCCAGGCACCTTGGCTGGTATAATCCAGTCTGGCAGTGTGGCCGCGGGTTCGACTCCCGATCCCGACGGCCTTTACTGCATGTCACCCCCCCCATCTCTCTCCCCATTTCCTGTCAGCCTACTGTCTGTCCCTCCATAAAATATATAAAATAAAGGAGAAAGCCACAAAAAAAATGTAATTGGTAATGAATTTTGCACATCTTTTTCACGATTAAAAAAGTAATAGCCAGCCCTGTGTGATGTCTGTGCTCAGACAAGAGGCAAAAAATAAACCCTATTTTTATGTTCTACTTTGTGAGCGCGTGTGCGTGTGTGTGTGTGTGTGTGTGTGTGTGTGTGTGTGTGTGTGTGTGTGTGTGTGTGTGTGTGTGTGTGTGTGTGTGTGTGTGTGTGTGTGTGTGTGTGTGTGTGTGTGTGTGTGTGTGTGTGTGTGTGTGTGTGTGTGTGTGTGTGTGCGTGTGCGTGTGCGTGCGTTGCAGGGTCTCCAGGACAGTGGTCATCGGGTGACTCCAGTGTCCAGTGGATCAGGCCTGCTGCTCAGCCAGTCTCATCTGACCTCAGCCCTGCTGACCACCAGACCCTCGCTCAGCAAGGCTGACTGGACCTCGTACAGCAACCTGTGAGTACAACAAAAAACAACACATGTATTTCAAGGACTTCCATAACTCTGAGAATGTGCAAAGTAAAACAGTGGCCTATACAATTTGGCGGCGCATACATACACACACACACACACACACACACACACACACGCACCTACCAACCTCGCACCCTCACACACCTCCGCACCTTAGCGACACCTGCATCACAGGCCACCGTTCTCACTGTTACCCCACTGGCATGCTTCCTCTAGCTACCGCAGCAACACAACAAACAGTGGCCTATACAATTTGGCGGCGCATACATACACACACACACACACACACGACACACCTACCGCCGCAACACAACAACAGTGGCATACAGTACACAGCATGCAGCGCAACACACTTTCTTTCACGGATTTCGCAACGCACGCGTGCGTGGGTCACACACTGACGGAGCCGTGGGTCACACACGTTGCCTTCCGAAGTTCCGCCAGGTACCAGCCCAGGTAAATAATTCCTTCCAGGCAGCTATACTTTTGCAACGCACGTGTGTGTGTGTGTGTGTGTGTGTGTGTGTGTGTGTGTGTGTAGAGAATGAGGCACTGTGCCACATCATAGTTTACGGTAATGCATGGGGGGAGTTCCCCCATGTCCCCAGCTACATTATAATTTAGAACCCAATGGAACCACACCAAATTAACTGATTTACACTCAATAGTAATGGGGGTCTCATGTAACTCAGAGACAGCGACATACAATTGACCCATTTACACTATCACATTTAACAGACATACAAATGCCATTCAATGGGGGGCTCCACAGGCATCTTCACCTTTCAAATGTCTCCACGTATATTTGTTACATCTGTGTGTGTGTGTGTGTGTGTGTGTGTGTGTGTGTGCCAACACTATGTACTATTTACATTACTGCAAATAACTGATTAAATCAAGTCAATAGTCAATACACAACTCCACTGCCTTACATACTGCTCTGTACTTCCCAGACCATCCCTGCAGCCAGTAACGTGTGTAGTTTGTGTACCTGCCCAACACGCTATCTTCACATCCTCTACACCACTGCGACTCATGGATACCACAATGGATACTACAACACCATCCTCAGACAAAAAAGGTACACATTTATTTACTCTGTCTGTGTGTTTCCTTCAATCCACATTATGTCTGTGTCATAGCCAACGTGTGCTGTCCTTTACATAGTATGCCGTACGATATGGGCTCTAGCCCATGGTCCAAAATGATGAGAAACGAGGATAACCTTTTTTTTCAAAATAAAAAAAAACATGGGCTATAACCCATCGTTTTTTTCATTTTTTCATTTTTGTCAAATCCTCAAAAATGATGAAAAACGGCGTGCTATAGTATGCCGTACGATATGGGCTATAGCCCATGGTCCAAAATTATGAGAAACGAGGATAACCTTTTTTTTTCAAAATTTCAAAAAACATGGGCTATAACCCATCGTTTTTTTCATTTGTTTCAAATCCTCAAAAATGATGAAAAACGGCGTCCTATAGTATGCCCTACGATATGGGCTACAGCCCATGGTCCAAAATGATGAGAAACGAGGATAACTTTTTTTTCCAAAATTTCAAAAAACATGGGCTATAACCCATCGTTATTTTTCATTTTGTCATTTTTTTTCAAAGCCTCAAAAATGATGAAAAACGGCGTGCTATAGTATGCCGTACGATATGGGCTATAGCCCATGGTCCAAAATGATGAGAAACGAGGATGAAAAAAACGAGGATGAAAAAAACGATGGGTTATAGCCCATGTTTTTTGAAATTTTGAAAAAAAAAGTTAGCCTCGTTTCTCATCATTTTGGACCGTGGGCTATAGCCCATATCGTACGGCATACTATGGCACGCCGTTTTTCATCGTTTTTGAGGATTTGAAAAAAATGAAAAAAAAACGATGGGTTATAGCCCATGTTTTTTGAAATTTTGAAAAAAAAAAGTTAGCCTCGTTTCTCATCATTTTGGACCGTGGGCTATAGCCCATATCGTACGGCATACTATGGCACGCCGTTTTTCATCATTTTTGAGGATTTGAAAAAAATGAAAAAAACGATGGGTTATAGCCCATGTTTTTTGAAATTTTGAAAAAATAATTTAGCCTCGTTTCTCATCATTTTGGACCGTGGGCTACGATAGCCCATATCGTACGGCATACTATAGCGCGCCGTTTTTCATCATTTTTGAAGATTTGAAAAAAATGACGAAATGACAAAAACGATGGGTTATAGCCCATGTTTTTTGAAATTTTGAAAAAATAATTTAGCCTCGTTTCTCATCATTTTGGACCGTGGGCTATAGCCGATATCGTACGGCATACTATAGCGCGCCGTTTTTCATCATTTTTGAAGATTTGAAAAAAATGACGAAATGACAAAAACGATGGGTTATAGCCCATGTTTTTTGAAATTTTGAAAAAATAATTTAGCCTCGTTTCTCATCATTTTGGACCGTGGGCTATAGCCCATATCGTACGGCATACTATAGCGCGCCGTTTTTCATCATTTTTGAAGATTTGAAAAAAATGACGAAATGACAAAAACGATGGGTTATAGCCCATGTTTTTTGAAATTTTGAAAAAATAATTTAGCCTCGTTTCTCATCATTTTGGACCGTGGGCTATAGCCCATATCGTACGGCATACTATAGCGCGCCGTTTTTCATCATTTTTGAAGATTTGAAAAAAATGACGAAATGACAAAAACGATGGGTTATAGCCCATGTTTTTTGAAATTTTGAAAAAATAATTTAGCCTCGTTTCTCATCATTTTGGACCGTGGGCTATAGCCCATATCGTACGTCATACTATAGCGCGCCGTTTTTCATCATTTTTGAAGATTTGAAAAAAATGACGAAATGACAAAAACGATGGGTTATAGCCCATGTTTTTTGAAATTTTGAAAAAATAATTTAGCCTCGTTTCTCATCATTTTGGACCGTGGGCTATAGCCCATATCGTACGGCATACTATAGCGCGCCGTTTTTCATCATTTTTGAAGATTTGAAAAAAATGACGAAATGACAAAAACGATGGGTTATAGCCCATGTTTTTTGAAATTTTGAAAAAATAATTTAGCCTCGTTTCTCATCATTTTGGACCGTGGGCTATAGCCCATATCGTACGGCATACTATAGCGCGCCGTTTTTCATCATTTTTGAAGATTTGAAAAAAATGACGAAATGACAAAAACGATGGGTTATAGCCCATGTTTTTTGAAATTTTGAAAAAATAATTTAGCCTCGTTTCTCATCATTTTGGACCGTGGGCTATAGCCCATATCGTACGTCATACTATAGCGCGCCGTTTTTCATCATTTTTGAAGATTTGAAAAAAATGACGAAATGACAAAAACGATGGGTTATAGCCCATGTTTTTTGAAATTTTGAAAAAATAATTTAGCCTCGTTTCTCATCATTTTGGACCGTGGGCTATAGCCCATATCGTACGGCATACTATAGCGCGCCGTTTTTCATCATTTTTGAAGATTTGAAAAAAATGACGAAATGACAAAAACGATGGGTTATAGCCCATGTTTTTTGAAATTTTGAAAAAATAATTTAGCCTCGTTTCTCATCATTTTGAACCGTGGGCTATAGCCCATATCGTACGGCATACTATAGCGCGCCGTTTTTCATCATTTTTGAAGATTTGAAAAAAATGACGAAATGACAAAAACGATGGGTTATAGCGCATGTTTTTTGAAATTTTGAAAAAATAATTTAGCCTCGTTTCTCATCATTTTGGACCGTGGGCTATAGCCCATATCGTACGGCATACTATAGCGCGCCGATTTTCATCATTTTTTAAGATTTGAAAAAAATGACGAAATGACAAAAACGATGGGTTATAGCGCATGTTTTTTGAAATTTTGAAAAAATAATTTAGCCTCGTTTCTCATCATTTTGGACCGTGGGCTATAGCCAATATCGTACGTCATACTATAGCGCGCCGTTTTTCATCATTTTTGAAGATTTGAAAAAAATGACGAAATGACAAAAACGATGGGTTATAGCCCATGTTTTTTGAAATTTTGAAAAAATAATTTAGCCTCGTTTCTCATCATTTTGGACCGTGGGCTATAGCCCATATCGTACGGCATACTATAGCGCGCCGTTTTTCATCATTTTTGAAGATTTGAAAAAAATGACGAAATGACAAAAACGATGGGTTATAGCCCATGTTTTTTGAAATTTTGAAAAAATAATTTAGCCTCGTTTCTCATCATTTTGGACCGTGGGCTATAGCCCATATCGTACGGCATACTATAGCGCGCCGTTTTTCATCATTTTTGAAGATTTGAAAAAAATGACGAAATGACAAAAACGATGGGTTATAGCCCATGTTTTTTGAAATTTTGAAAAAATAATTTAGCCTCGTTTCTCATCATTTTGGACCGTGGGCTATAGCCCATATCGTACGGCATACTATAGCGCGCCGATTTTCATCATTTTTTAAGATTTGAAAAAAATGACAAAAACGATGGGTTATAGCCCATGTTTTTTGAAATTTTGAAAAAATAATTTAGCCTCGTTTCTCATCATTTTGGACCGTGGGCTATAGCCCATATCGTACGGCATACTATAGCGCGCCGTTTTTCATCATTTTTGAAGATTTGAAAAAATGACGAAATGACAAAAACGATGGGTTATAGCCCATGTTTTTTGAAATTTTGAAAAAATAATTTAGCCTCGTTTCTCATCATTTTGGACCGTGGGCTATAGCACATATCTTACGGCATACTATAGCGCGCCGTTTTTCATCATTTTTGAAGATTTGAAAAAAATGACGAAATGACAAAAACGATGGGTTATAGCCCATGTTTTTTGAAATTTTGAAAAAATAATTTAGCCTCGTTTCTCATCATTTTGTACCGTGGGCTATAGCCCATATCGTACGGCATACTATAGCGCGCCGTTTTTCATCATTTTTGAAGATTTGAAAAAAATGACAAAAACGATGGGTTATAGCCCATGTTTTTTGAAATTTTGAAAAAATAATTTAGCCTCGTTTCTCATCATTTTGGACCGTGGGCTATAGCCCATATCGTACGGCATACTATAGCGCGCCGTTTTTCATCATTTTTGAAGATTTGAAAAAAATGACGAAATGACAAAAACGATGGGTTATAGCGCATGTTTTTTGAAATTTTGAAAAAATAATTTAGCCTCGTTTCTCATCATTTTGGACCGTGGGCTATAGCCCATATCGTACGGCATACTATAGCGCGCCGTTTTTCATCATTTTTGAAGATTTGAAAAAAATGACAAAAACGATGGGTTATAGCCCATGTTTTTTTAAATTTTGAAAAAATAATTTAGCCTCGTTTCTCATCATTTTGGACCGTGGGCTATAGCGCATATCGTACGGCATACTATAGCGCGCCGTTTTTCATCATTTTTGAAGATTTGAAAAAAATGACGAAATGACAAAAACGATGGGTTATAGCCCATGTTTTTTGAAATTTTGAAAAAATAATTTAGCCTCGTTTCTCATCATTTTGGACCGTGGGCTATAGCCCATATCGTACGGCATACTATAGCGCGCCGTTTTTCATCATTTTTGAAGATTTGAAAAAAATGACGAAATGACAAAAACGATGGGTTATAGCCCATGTTTTTTGAAATTTTGAAAAAATAATTTAGCCTCGTTTCTCATCATTTTGGACCGTGGGCTATAGCCCATATCGTACGGCATACTATAGCGCGCCGTTTTTCATCATTTTTGAAGATTTGAAAAAAATGACGAAATGACAAAAACGATGGGTTATAGCGCATGTTTTTTGAAATTTTGAAAAAATAATTTTGCCTCGTTTCTCATCATTTTGGACCGTGGGCTATAGCCCATATCGTACGGCATACTATAGCGCGCCGTTTTTCATCATTTTTGAAGATTTGAAAAAAATGACGAAATGACAAAAACGATGGGTTATAGCCCATGTTTTTTGAAATTTTGAAAAAATAATTTAGCCTCGTTTCTCATCATTTTGGACCGTGGGCTATAGCCCATATCGTACGGCATACTATAGCGCGCCGTTTTTCATCATTTTTGAAGATTTGAAAAAAAATGACGAAATGACAAAAACGATGGGTTATAGCGCATGTTTTTTGAAATTTTGAAAAAATGATCTAGCCTCGTTTCTCATCATTTTGGACCGTGGGCTATAGCCCATATCGTACGGCATACTATAGCGCGCCGTTTTTCATCATTTTTGAAGATTTGAAAAAAATGACAAAAACGATGGGTTATAGCCCATGTTTTTTGAAATTTTGAAAAATAATTTAGCCTCGTTTCTCATCATTTTGGACCGTGGGCTATAGCGCATATCGTACGGCATACTATAGCGTGCCGTTTTTCATCATTTTTGAAGATTTGAAAAAAATGACGAAATGACAAAAACGATGGGTTATAGCCCATGTTTTTTGAAATTTTGAAAAAATAATTTAGCCTCGTTTCTCATCATTTTGGACCGTGGGCTATAGCCCATATCGTACGGCATACTATAGCGCACCGTTTTTCATCATTTTTGAAGATTTGAAAAAAATGACGAAATGACAAAAACGATGGGTTATAGCGCATGTTTTTTGAAATTTTGAAAAAATAATTTAGCCTCGTTTCTCATCATTTTGGACCGTGGGCTATAGCCCATATCGTACGGCATACTATAGCGCGCCGTTTTTCATCATTTTTGAAGATTTGAAAAAAATGACGAAATGACAAAAACGATGGGTTATAGCCCATGTTTTTTGAAATTTTGAAAAAATAATTTAGCCTCGTTTCTCATCATTTTGGACCGTGGGCTATAGCACATATCTTACGGCATACTATAGCGCGCCGTTTTTCATCATTTTTGAAGATTTGAAAAAAATGACGAAATGACAAAAACGATGGGTTATAGCCCATGTTTTTTGAAATTTTGAAAAAATAATTTAGCCTCGTTTCTCATCATTTTGTACCGTGGGCTATAGCCCATATCGTACGGCATACTATAGCGCGCCGTTTTTCATCATTTTTGAAGATTTTAAAAAAATGACGAAATGACAAAAACGATGGGTTATAGCCCATGTTTTTTGAAATTTTGAAAAAATAATTTAGCCTCGTTTCTCATCATTTTGGACCGTGGGCTATAGCCCATATCGTACGGCATACTATAGCGCGCCGTTTTTCATCATTTTTGAAGATTTGAAAAAAATGACGAAATGACAAAAACGATGGGTTATAGCGCATGTTTTTTGAAATTTTGAAAAAATAATTTAGCCTCGTTTCTCATCATTTTGGACCGTGGG
Organism: Protomyctophum bolini; assembly: GCF_963924005.1. Classification (NCBI taxonomy): domain Eukaryota; kingdom Metazoa; phylum Chordata; class Actinopteri; order Myctophiformes; family Myctophidae; genus Protomyctophum; species Protomyctophum bolini. The sequence continues at coordinate 33,446,465 of NC_137883.1, forward strand.
CTATAGCCCATATCGTACGGCATACTATAGCGCGCCGTTTTTCATCATTTTTGAAGATTTGAAAAAAATGACAAAAACGATGGGTTATAGCCCATGTTTTTTTAAATTTTGAAAAAATAATTTAGCCTCGTTTCTCATCATTTTGGACCGTGGGCTATAGCGCATATCGTACGGCATACTATAGCGCGCCGTTTTTCATCATTTTTGAAGATTTGAAAAAAATGACGAAATGACAAAAACGATGGGTTATAGCCCATGTTTTTTGAAATTTTGAAAAAATAATTTAGCCTCGTTTCTCATCATTTTGGACCGTGGGCTATAGCCCATATCGTACGGCATACTATAGCGCGCCGTTTTTCATCATTTTTGAAGATTTGAAAAAAAATGACGAAATGACAAAAACGATGGGTTATAGCGCATGTTTTTTGAAATTTTGAAAAAATGATCTAGCCTCGTTTCTCATCATTTTGGACCGTGGGCTATAGCCCATATCGTACGGCATACTATAGCGCGCCGTTTTTCATCATTTTTGAAGATTTGAAAAAAATGACAAAAACGATGGGTTATAGCCCATGTTTTTTGAAATTTTGAAAAAATAATTTAGCCTCGTTTCTCATCATTTTGGACCGTGGGCTATAGCGCATATCGTACGGCATACTATAGCGTGCCGTTTTTCATCATTTTTGAAGATTTGAAAAAAATGACGAAATGACAAAAACGATGGGTTATAGCCCATGTTTTTTGAAATTTTGAAAAAATAATTTAGCCTCGTTTCTCATCATTTTGGACCGTGGGCTATAGCCCATATCGTACGGCATACTATAGCGCACCGTTTTTCATCATTTTTGAAGATTTGAAAAAAATGACGAAATGACAAAAACGATGGGTTATAGCGCATGTTTTTTGAAATTTTGAAAAAATAATTTAGCCTCGTTTCTCATCATTTTGGACCGTGGGCTATAGCCCATATCGTACGGCATACTATAGCGCGCCGTTTTTCATCATTTTTGAAGATTTGAAAAAAATGACGAAATGACAAAAACGATGGGTTATAGCCCATGTTTTTTGAAATTTTGAAAAAATAATTTAGCCTCGTTTCTCATCATTTTGGACCGTGGGCTATAGCACATATCTTACGGCATACTATAGCGCGCCGTTTTTCATCATTTTTGAAGATTTGAAAAAAATGACGAAATGACAAAAACGATGGGTTATAGCCCATGTTTTTTGAAATTTTGAAAAAATAATTTAGCCTCGTTTCTCATCATTTTGTACCGTGGGCTATAGCCCATATCGTACGGCATACTATAGCGCGCCGTTTTTCATCATTTTTGAAGATTTGAAAAAAATGACGAAATGACAAAAACGATGGGTTATAGCCCATGTTTTTTGAAATTTTGAAAAAATAATTTAGCCTCGTTTCTCATCATTTTGGACCGTGGGCTATAGCCCATATCGTACGGCATACTATAGCGCGCCGTTTTTCATCATTTTTGAAGATTTGAAAAAAAATGACGAAATGACAAAAACGATGGGTTATAGCGCATGTTTTTTGAAATTTTGAAAAAATGATCTAGCCTCGTTTCTCATCATTTTGGACCGTGGGCTATAGCCCATATCGTACGGCATACTATAGCGCGCCGTTTTTCATCATTTTTGAAGATTTGAAAAAAATGACAAAAACGATGGGTTATAGCCCATGTTTTTTGAAATTTTGAAAAAATAATTTAGCCTCGTTTCTCATCATTTTGGACCGTGGGCTATAGCGCATATCGTACGGCATACTATAGCGTGCCGTTTTTCATCATTTTTGAAGATTTGAAAAAAATGACGAAATGACAAAAACGATGGGTTATAGCCCATGTTTTTTGAAATTTTGAAAAAATAATTTAGCCTCGTTTCTCATCATTTTGGACCGTGGGCTATAGCCCATATCGTACGGCATACTATAGCGCACCGTTTTTCATCATTTTTGAAGATTTGAAAAAAATGACGAAATGACAAAAACGATGGGTTATAGCGCATGTTTTTTGAAATTTTGAAAAAATAATTTAGCCTCGTTTCTCATCATTTTGGACCGTGGGCTATAGCCCATATCGTACGGCATACTATAGCGCGCCGTTTTTCATCATTTTTGAAGATTTGAAAAAAATGACGAAATGACAAAAACGATGGGTTATAGCCCATGTTTTTTGAAATTTTGAAAAAATAATTTTGCCTCGTTTCTCATCATTTTGGACCGTGGGCTATAGCACATATCTTACGGCATACTATAGCGCGCCGTTTTTCATCATTTTTGAAGATTTGAAAAAAATGACGAAATGACAAAAACGATGGGTTATAGCCCATGTTTTTTGAAATTTTGAAAAAATAATTTAGCCTCGTTTCTCATCATTTTGTACCGTGGGCTATAGCCCATATCGTACGGCATACTATAGCGCGCCGTTTTTCATCATTTTTGAAGATTTGAAAAAAATGACGAAATGACAAAAACGATGGGTTATAGCCCATGTTTTTTGAAATTTTGAAAAAATAATTTAGCCTCGTTTCTCATCATTTTGGACCGTGGGCTATAGCCCATATCGTACGGCATACTATAGCGCGCCGTTTTTCATCATTTTTGAAGATTTGAAAAAAATGACGAAATGACAAAAACGATGGGTTATAGCGCATGTTTTTTGAAATTTTGAAAAAATAATTTAGCCTCGTTTCTCATCATTTTGGACCGTGGGCTATAGCCCATATCGTACGGCATACTATAGCGCGCCGTTTTTCATCATTTTTGAAGATTTGAAAAAAATGACAAAAACGATGGGTTATAGCCCATGTTTTTTGAAATTTTGAAAAAATAATTTAGCCTCGTTTCTCATCATTTTGGACCGTGGGCTATAGCCCATATCGTACGGCATACTATAGCGCGCCGTTTTTCATCATTTTTGAAGATTTGAAAAAAATGACGAAATGACAAAAACGATGGGTTATAGCCCATGTTTTTTGAAATTTTGAAAAAATAATTTAGCCTCGTTTCTTATCATTTTGGACCGTGGGCTATAGCCCATATCGTACGGCATACTATAGCGCGCCGTTTTTCATCATTTTTGAAGATTTGAAAAAAAATGACGAAATGACAAAAACGATGGGTTATAGCGCATGTTTTTTGAAATTTTGAAAAAATGATCTAGCCTCGTTTCTCATCATTTTGGACCGTGGGCTATAGCCCATATCGTACGGCATACTATAGCGTGCCGTTTTTCATCATTTTTGAAGATTTGAAAAAAATGACAAAAACGATGGGTTATAGCCCATGTTTTTTGAAATTTTGAAAAAATAATTTAGCCTCGTTTCTCATCACTTTGGACCGTGGGCTATAGCGCATATCGTACGGCATACTATAGCGTGCCGTTTTTCATCATTTTTGAAGATTTGAAAAAAATGACGAAATGACAAAAACGATGGGTTATAGCCCATGTTTTTTGAAATTTTGAAAAAATAATTTAGCCTCGTTTCTCATCATTTTGGACCGTGGGCTATAGCCCATATCGTACGGCATACTATAGCGCACCGTTTTTCATCATTTTTGAAGATTTGAAAAAAATGACGAAATGACAAAAACGATGGGTTACAGCGCATGTTTTTTGAAATTTTGAAAAAATAATTTAGCCTCGTTTCTCATCATTTTGGACCGTGGGCTATATATAGCCCATATCGTACGGCATACTATAGCGCGCCGTTTTTCATCATTTTTGAAGATTTGAAAAAAATGACGAAATGACAAAAACGATGGGTTATAGCCCATGTTTTTTGAAATTTTGAAAAAATAATTTAGCCTCGTTTCTCATCATTTTGGACCGTGGGCTATAGCACATATCTTACGGCATACTATAGCGCGCCGTTTTTCATCATTTTTGAAGATTTGAAAAAAATGACGAAATGACAAAAACGATGGGTTATAGCCCATGTTTTTTGAAATTTTGAAAAAATAATTTAGCCTCGTTTCTCATCATTTTGTACCGTGGGCTATAGCCCATATCGTACGGCATACTATAGCGCGCCGTTTTTCATCATTTTTGAAGATTTGAAAAAAATGACGAAATGACAAAAACGATGGGTTATAGCCCATGTTTTTTGAAATTTTGAAAAAATAATTTAGCCTCGTTTCTCATCATTTTGGACCGTGGGCTATAGCCCATATCGTACGGCATACTATAGCGCGCCGTTTTTCATCATTTTTGAAGATTTGAAAAAAATGACGAAATGACAAAAACGATGGGTTATAGCCCATGTTTTTTGAAATTTTGAAAAAATAATTTAGCCTCGTTTCTCATCATTTTGGACCGTGGGCTATAGCCCATATCGTACGGCATACTATAGCGCGCCGTTTTTCATCATTTTTGAAGATTTGAAAAAAATGACGAAATGACAAAAACGATGGGTTATAGCGCATGTTTTTTTAAATTTTGAAAAAATAATTTAGCCTCGTTTCTCATCATTTTGGACCGTGGGCTATAGCCCATATCGTACGGCATACTATAGCGCGCCGTTTTTCATCATTTTTGAAGATTTGAAAAAAATGACAAAAACGATGGGTTATAGCCCATGTTTTTTGAAAATTTGAAAAAAAAATTTAGCCTCGTTTCTCATCATTTTGGACCGTGGGCTATAGCCCATATCGTACGGCATACTATAGCGCGCCGTTTTTCATCATTTTTGAAGATTTGAAAAAAATGACGAAATGACAAAAACGATGGGTTATAGCCCATGTTTTTTGAAATTTTGAAAAAATAATTTAGCCTCGTTTCTCATCATTTTGGACCGTGGGCTATAGCCCATATCGTACGGCATACTATAGCGCGCCGTTTTTCATCATTTTTGAAGATTTGAAAAAAATGACCAAATGACAAAAACGATGGGTTATAGCCCATGTTTTTTGAAATTTTGAAAAAATAATTTAGCCTCGTTTCTCATCATTTTGGACCGTGGGCTATAGCCCATATCGTACGGCATACTATAGCGCGCCGTTTTTCATCATTTTTGAAGATTTGAAAAAAATGACGAAATGACAAAAACGATGGGTTATAGCCCATGTTTTTTGAAATTTTGAAAAAATAATTTAGCCTCGTTTCTCATCATTTTGGACCGTGGGCTATAGCCCATATCGTACGGCATACTATAGCGCGCCGTTTTTCATCATTTTTGAAGATTTGAAAAAAATGACGAAATGACAAAAACGATGGGTTATAGCCCATGTTTTTTGAAATTTTTTATCAGGTTCCTGCGGGGGGATTTCGTCCATGCGCACCGTAAGACGAATGCCTTACGACGAACGCCACACGACGAGTGCCATTCGACCTCCTCCCCAAAGACTCCAGGGTCGGCGACCCCCCCGGAACCTACACATCCGCATTCATTCATCCCTCCATCTATTCACTGTCAATAAATTCCTTAAACCTCCCCAATGGCGTGTTTATTCCTACTAGTGAAGAGAAAGTTTAAAAAATCAAAGCAAATACAGGTAATTCGAAAATGTTATTTTTGTACTTTTGTGTTTCTCTTCTTTATATATTACTTTACTGTTGAAATGTAAAATTTACATTTCAACGAAAGGACCTGTAAATGACAACACAAAAACTAAGGCACTGGTGTCGTACTTCTGGTTTACCGGAACGGGGTGCAACTCCCTGCAGTGCCCTGCTCAATTTGTTGTATTTACATGGTTCATTGGTGTCCATGGTCTCAGAGGTCATCGCTATAGTCTTAATCATTGTTGAGGATTTAAAAAAAAGTGAAAATCGTTTTTTTTATTATTCTTTTCTTCAAATTCCAATTTCAATTCCATTTCCGCAATTCCACAATTTCCGCAATTTCCATTTCCGCAATTTCCGCAATTTCCCTAATTTCCGCAATTTCCATTTCCGTAATTTCCGCAATTTCCGCAATTACCATTTCCGCAATTTCCGCAATTCCACAATTTCCGCAATTACCATTTCCGCAATTTCCGCAATTCCACAATTTCCGCAATTTCCATTTCCGCAATTCCACAATTTCCGCAATTTCCAATTTCCGCAATTTCCGTAATTTCCGCAATTTCCATTTCCGTAATTTCCGCAATTTCCGCAATTCCTCAATTTCCGCAATTTCCATTTCCGCAATTTCCGCAATTTCCATTTCCGTAATTTCCGCAATTACCATTTCCGCAATTTCCGCAATTCCACAATTTCCGCAATTTCCGCAATTACCATTTCCGCAATTTCCGCAATTCCACAATTTCCGCAATTTCCAATTTCCGCAATTTCCGCAATTTCCGTAATTTCCGCAATTTCCATTTCCGTAATTTCCGCAATTTCCGCAATTCCTCAATTTCCGCAATTTCCATTTCCGCAATTTCCACAATTTCCGCAATTCCACAATTTCCGCAATTTCCATTTCCGCAATTTCCATTTCCGTAATTTCCGCAATTTCCGCAATTACCATTTCCGCAATTTCCGCAATTCCACAATTTCCGCAATTTCCATTTCCGCAATTCCACAATTTCCGCAATTTCCAATTTCTGCAATTTCCAATTTCCGCAATTTCCGCAATTTCCGCAATTTCCATTTCCGTAATTTCCGCAATTTCCGCAATTCCACAATTTCCGCAATTTCCATTTCCGCAATCCGCAATTGCGCAATTTCCGCAATTTCCGCAATTTCCGAATTTACGCAATTACAACCATGTAAATACAACACATTGAGCAGGGCACTGCAGGGAGTTGAACCCCGTTCCGGTAAACCAGAAGTCCGACACCAGTGCCTTAGTTTTTGTGTTGTTCATTTACAGGTCCAGGTGTGCATATACATGTGCGCCTGTGCGTGTGTAGGTGCACGCTTCAATATAACCCATCGTTTTTTTCATTTTTTCAATATTGTCCAATTCTCCATGAGTAGCTGTCTGTCTGTCTGCCTGTCTATGAGTAGCTGTCTGCCTGCCTGCCAGCCAGCAAGTTGGTTAACAGAAAATAAATTGTTATGGCTGAGTAAAATAAAATACAATATCCATTTCCACCATTTCCACCCATTTCCGTAATTACCATTTCCACAATTTCCGCAATTTCCGCAATTTCCGGATAACTTTTTTTTTCAAAATTTAAAAAATTGCGGAAATTGCGGAATTTTGAATTTTGAAAAAAAAAAAAATCCGGAAATTGCGGAAATTGCGGAAAATGAAAAAAACATGGGCTATAACCCATCCTTTTTTTTCTAACACTCCGCAATTTGCTAATGTTTCCCATCCTTTCCGGTAAATACAACACATTGAGCAGGGCACTGCAGGGAGTTGAACCCCGTTCCGGTAAACCAGAAGTCCGACACCAGTGCCTTAGTTTTTGTGTTGTTCATTTACAGGTCCAGGTGTGCATATACATGTGCGCCTGTGCGTGTGTAGGTGCACGCTTCAATATAACCCATCGTTTTTTTCATTTTTTCAATATTGTCCAATTCTCCATGAGTAGCTGTCTGTCTGTCTGCCTGTCTATGAGTAGCTGTCTGCCTGCCTGCCAGCCAGCAAGTTGGTTAACAGAAAATAAATTGTTATGGCTGAGTAAAATAAAATACAATATCCATTTCCACCATTTCCACCATTTCCGCAATTACCATTTCCACAATTTCCGCAATTTCCGCAATTTCCGGATAACTTTTTTTTTCAAAATTTCAAAAATTGCGGAAATTGCGGAAATTGCGGAATTTTGAAAAAAAAAGTTATCCGGAAATTGCGGAAATTGCGGAAAATGAAAAAAACATGGGCTATAACCCATCCTTTTTTTTCTAACACTCCGCAATTTGCTAATGTTTCCCATCCTTTCCGGTAAATACAACACATTGAGCAGGGCACTGCAGGGAGTTGAACCCCGTTCCGGTAAACCAGAAGTCCGACACCAGTGCCTTAGTTTTTGTGTTGTTCATTTACAGGTCCAGGTGTGCATATACATGTGCGCCTGTGCGTGTGTAGGTGCACGCTTCAATATAACCCATCGTTTTTTTCATTTTTTCAATATTGTCCAATTCTCCATGAGTAGCTGTCTGTCTGTCTGCCTGTCTATGAGTAGCTGTCTGCCTGCCTGCCAGCCAGCAAGTTGGTTAACAGAAAATAAATTGTTATGGCTGAGTAAAATAAAATACAATATCCATTTCCACCATTTCCACCATTTCCGCAATTACCATTTCCACAATTTCCGCAATTTCCGCAATTTCCGGATAACTTTTTTTTTCAAAATTTCAAAAATTGCGGAAATTGCGGAAATTGCGGAATTTTGAATTTTGAAAAAAAAAGTTATCCGGAAATTGCGGAAATTGCGGAAAATGAAAAAAACATGGGCTATAACCCATCCTTTTTTTTCTAACACTCCGCAATTTGCTAATGTTTCCCATCCTTTCCGGTAAATACAACACATTGAGCAGGGCACTGCAGGGAGTTGAACCCCGTTCCGGTAAACCAGAAGTCCGACACCAGTGCCTTAGTTTTTGTGTTGTTCATTTACAGGTCCAGGTGTGCATATACATGTGCGCCTGTGCGTGTGTAGGTGCACGCTTCAATATAACCCATCGTTTTTTTCATTTTTTCAATATTGTCCAATTCTCCATGAGTAGCTGTCTGTCTGTCTGCCTGTCTATGAGTAGCTGTCTGCCTGCCTGCCAGCCAGCAAGTTGGTTAACAGAAAATAAATTGTTATGGCTGAGTAAAATAAAATACAATATCCATTTCCACCATTTCCACCATTTCCGCAATTACCATTTCCACAATTTCCGCAATTTCCGCAATTTCCGGATAACTGTTTTTTTCAAAATTTCAAAAATTGCGGCAATTGCGGAAATTGCGGAATTTTGAATTTTGAAAAAAAAGAGTTATCCGGAAATTGCGGAAATTGCGGAAAATGAAAAAAAACATGGGCTATAACCCATCCTTTTTTTTCTAACACTCCGCAATTTGCTAATGTTTCCCATCCTTTCCGGTAAATACAACACATTGAGCAGGGCACTGCAGGGAGTTGAACCCCGTTCCGGTAAACCAGAAGTCCGACACCAGTGCCTTAGTTTTTGTGTTGTTCATTTACAGGTCCAGGTGTGCATATACATGTGCGCCTGTGCGTGTGTAGGTGCACGCTTCAATATAACCCATCGTTTTTTTCATTTTTTTATTTTTGTCAAATCATCAAAAATGATGAAAAACGGCGCGCTATAGTATGCCGTACGATATACGCTATAGCCCATGGTCCAAAATGATGAGAAACGAGGATAACTTTTTTTTCAAAATTTTGAAAAACATGGGCTATAACCCATCGTTTTATTTTATTTTTGTCAAATCATCAAAAATGATGAAAAACGGCGCGCTATAGTATGCCGTACGATATAGGCTATAGCCCATGGTCCAAAATGATGAGAAACGAGGCTAACCTTTTTTTTCAAAATTTCAAAAAACATGGGCTATAACCCATCGTTTTTTTAATTTTTTAATTTTTGTCAAATCATCAAAAATGATGAAAAACGTCCGCTATAGTATGCCGTACGATATACGCTATAGCCCATGGTCCAAAATGATGAGAAACGAGGATAACTTTTTTTTCAAAATTTCAAAAAACATGGGCTATAACCCATCGTTTTTTTCATTTTTTCATTTTTGTCAAATCATCAAAAATGATGAAAAACGGCGCGCTATAGTATACCGTACGATATACGCTATAGCCCATGGTCCAAAATGATGAGAAACGAGGATAACTTTTTTTTCAAAATTTCAAAAAACATGGGCTATAACCCATCGTTTTTGTCATTTCGTCATTTTGAAAAAAAAAGTTAGCCTTGTTTCTCATCATTTTGGACCGTGGGCTATAGCCCATATCGTACGGCATACTATAGCGCGCAGTTTTTCATCGTTTTTGAAGATTTGAAAAAAATGACGAAATGACAAAAACGATGGGTTATAGCCCATGTTTTTTGAAATTTTGAAAAAAAAAGTTAGCCTCGTTTCTCATCATTTTGGACCATGGGCTATAGCCCATATCGTACGGCATACTATAACGCGCAGTTTTTCATCGTTTTTGAAGATTTGAAAAAAATGACGAAATGACAAAAACGATGGGTTATAGCCCATGTTTTTTGAAATTTTGAAAAAAAAAGTTAGCCTCGTTTCTCATCATTTTGGACCGTGGGCTATAGCCCATATCGTACGGCATACTATAGCGCGCAGTTTTTCATCGTTTTTGAAGATTTGAAAAAAATGACGAAATGACAAAAACGATATGTTATAGCCCATGTTTTTTGAAATTTTGAAAAAAAAAGTTAGCCTCGTTTCTCATCATTTTGGACCGTGGGCTATAGCCCATATCGTACAGCATACTATAGCGCGCAGTTTTTCATCGTTTTTGAAGATTTGAAAAAAATGACGAAATGACAAAAACGATGGGTTATAGCCCATGTTTTTTTAAATTTTGAAAAAAAAAGTTAGCCTCGTTTCTCATCATTTTGGACCATGGGCTATAGCCCATATCGTACGGCATACTATAGCGCGCAGTTTTTCATCGTTTTTGAAGATTTGAAAATAATTACGAAATGACAAAAACGATGGGTTATAGCCCATGTTTTTTGAAATTTTGAAAAAAAAAGTTAGCCTTGTTTCTCATCATTTTGGACCGTGGGCTATAGCCCATATCGTACGGCATACTATAGCGCGCAGTTTTTCATCGTTTTTGAAGATTTGAAAAAAATGACGAAATGACAAAAACGATGGGTTATAGCCCATGTTTTTTGAAATTTTGAAAAAAAAAGTTAGCCTCGTTTCTCATCATTTTGGACCATGGGCTATAGCCCATATCGTACGGCATACTATAGCGCGCAGTTTTTCATCGTTTTTGAAGATTTGAAAAAAATGACGAAATGACAAAAACGATGGGTTATAGCCCATGTTTTTTGAAATTTTGAAAAAAAAAGTTAGCCTCGTTTCTCATCATTTTGGACCGTGGGCTATAGCCCATATCGTACGGCATACTATAGCGCGCCGTTTTTCATCGTTTTTGAAGATTTGAAAAAAATGACGAAATGACAAAAACGATGGGTTATAGCCCATGTTTTTTGAAATTTTGAAAAAAAAAAGTTAGCCTCGTTTCTCATCATTTTGGACCATGGGCTATAGCCCATATCGTACGGCATACTATAGCACGCAGTTTTTCATCGTTTTTAAAGATTTGAAAAAAATGACGAAATGACAAAAACGATGGGTTATAGCCCATGTTTTTTGAAATTTTGAAAAAAAAAGTTAGCCTCGTTTCTCATCATTTTGGACCATGGGCTATAGCCCATATCGTACGGCATACTATAACGCGCAGTTTTTCATCGTTTTTGAAGATTTGAAAAAAATGACGAAATGACAAAAACGATGGGTTATAGCCCATGTTTTTTGAAATTTTGAAAAAAAAAGTTAGCCTCGTTTCTCATCATTTTGGACCGTGGGCTATAGCCCATATCGTACGGCATACTATAGCGCGCAGTTTTTCATCGTTTTTGAAGATTTGAAAAAAATGACGAAATGACAAAAACGATATGTTATAGCCCATGTTTTTTGAAATTTTGGAAAAAAAAGTTAGCCTCGTTTCTCATCATTTTGGACCGTGGGCTATAGCCCATATCGTACAGCATACTATAGCGCGCAGTTTTTCATCGTTTTTGAAGATTTGAAAAAAATGACGAAATGACAAAAACGATGGGTTATAGCCCATGTTTTTTTTAATTTTGAAAAAAAAAGTTAGCCTCGTTTCTCATCATTTTGGACCATGGGCTATAGCCCATATCGTACGGCATACTATAGCGCGCAGTTTTTCATCGTTTTTGAAGATTTGAAAAAAATTACGAAATGACAAAAACGATGGGTTATAGCCCATGTTTTTTGAAATTTTGAAAAAAAAAGTTAGCCTTGTTTCTCATCATTTTGGACCGTGGGCTATAGCCCATATCGTGCGGCATACTATAGCGCGCAGTTTTTCATCGTTTTTGAAGATTTGAAAAAAATGACGAAATGACAAAAACGATGGGTTATAGCCCATGTTTTTTGAAATTTTGAAAAAAAAAGTTAGCCTCGTTTCTCATCATTTTGGACCATGGGCTATAGCCCATATCGTACGGCATACTATAGCGCGCAGTTTTTCATCGTTTTTGAAGATTTGAAAAAAATGACGAAATGACAAAAACGATGGGTTATAGCCCATGTTTTTTGAAATTTTGAAAAAAAAAGTTAGCCTCGTTTCTCATCATTTTGGACCGTGGGCTATAGCCCATATCGTACGGCATACTATAGCGCGCCGTTTTTCATCGTTTTTGAAGATTTGAAAAAAATGACGAAATGACAAAAACGATGGGTTATAGCCCATGTTTTTTGAAATTTTGAAAAAAAAAAGTTAGCCTCGTTTCTCATCATTTTGGACCATGGGCTATAGCCCATATCGTACGGCATACTATAGCACGCAGTTTTTCATCGTTTTTAAAGATTTGAAAAAAATGACGAAATGACAAAAACGATGGGTTATAGCCCATGTTTTTTGAAATTTTGAAAAAAAAAGTTAGCCTCGTTTCTCATCATTTTGGACCGTGGGCTATAGCCCATATCGTACGGCATACTATAGCGCGCCGTTTTTCATCGTTTTTGAAGATTTGAAAAAAATGACGAAATGACAAAAACGATGGGTTATAGCCCATGTTTTTTGAAATTTTGAAAAAAAAAGTTAGCCTCGTTTCTCATCATTTTGGACCATGGGCTATAGCCCATATCGTACGGCATACTATAGCGCGCAGTTTTTCATCGTTTTTAAAGATTTGAAAAAAATGACGAAATGACAAAAACGATGGGTTATAGCCCATGTTTTTTGAAATTTTGAAAAAAATAGTTAGCCTCGTTTCTCATCATTTTGGACCGTGGGCTATAGCCCATATCGTACGGCATACTATAGCGCGCAGTTTTTCATCGTTTTTGAAGATTTGAAAAAAATGACGAAATGACAAAAACGATGGGTTATAGCCCATGTTTTTTTAAATTTTGAAAAAAAAAGTTAGCCTCGTTTCTCATCATTTTGGACCGTGGGCTATAGCCCATATCGTACGGCATACTATAGCGCGCAGTTTTTCATCGTTTTTGAAGATTTGAAAAAAATGACGAAATGACAAAAACGATGGGTTATAGCCCATGTTTTTTTTAATTTTGAAAAAAAAAGTTAGCCTCGTTTCTCATCATTTTGGACCATGGGCTATAGCCCATATCGTACGGCATACTATAGCGCGCAGTTTTTCATCGTTTTTGAAGATTTGAAAAAAATTACGAAATGACAAAAACGATGGGTTATAGCCCATGTTTTTTGAAATTTTGAAAAAAAAAGTTAGCCTCGTTTCTCATCATTTTGGACCGTGGGCTATAGCCCATATCGTACGGCATACTATAGCGCGCAGTTTTTCATCGTTTTTGAAGATTTGAAAAAAATGACGAAATGACAAAAACGATGGGTTATAGCCCATGTTTTTTGAAATTTTGAAAAAAAAAGTTAGCCTCGTTTCTCATCATTTTGGACCGTGGGCTATAGCCCATATCGTACGGCATACTATAGCGCGCAGTTTTTCATCGTTTTTGAGGATTTGAAAAAAATGAAAAATGAAAAAAACGGTGGGTTATAGCCCATGTTTTTTGAAATTTTGAAAAAAAAAGTTAGCCTCGTTTCTCATCATTTTGGACCGTGGGCTATAGCCCATATCGTACGGCATACTATAGCGCGCAGTTTTTCATCATTTTTGAGGATTTGAAAAAAATGAAAAATGAAAAAAACGGTGGGTTATAGCCTTAGAGTATATATACAATAGAGAAGACACCCAAGTTCTCCTCCCGTCCACTTGCATTGAGTTGCTCAGAAGCGCATGAGGCGAATCCACTCCTCCTTCCGGTTTAGGAGCCCTGTGCATTCTGGATTTTTGCCCTCAAACACATGAACGCGCGAGCGACCGGCAGAGTGGACGGAGCCTAGTGCGCGTTCATGTGTTTGAGGGCAAAACCTTACCAAACTGCAATACCTTCTTCGGCCACTATGTCCATTGCGCTTCAGGATTTCCTCTGGGTGTCTTCTCTATTGTATAATAACTCTATGGTTATAGCCCATCTTTTTTGAAATTTTGAAAAAAAAAGTTAGCCTCGTTTCTCATCATTTTGGACCGTGGGCTATAGCCCATATCGTACGGCATACTATAGCGCGCAGTTTTTCATCATTTTTGAGGATTTGAAAAAAAAGAAAAATGAAAAAAATGGTGGGTTATAGCCCATGTTTTTTGAAATTTTGAAAAAAAAAGTTAGCCTCGTTTCTCATCATTTTGGACCGTGGGCTATAGCCTTTATCGTACGGCATACTATAGCGTGCAGTTTTTCATCATTTTTGAGGATTTGAAAAAAATGAAAAATGAAAAAAAACGGTGGGTTATAGCCCATGTTTTTTGAAATTTTGAAAAAAAAAGTTAGCCTCGTTTCTCATCATTTTGGACCGTGGGCTATAGCCCATATCGTACGTCTCGCGAGAATCTCGTCTGGAATCGACTACCTCTGGGATTACATGTAACGGCTGGCCTAGAGTGAAAACCTCATATACTATTATAATACGATGCGTGAAAAAAAAAATAAAGTTTGGAGCTATCTAAATACCCACATTAGAAGGAGGACAACATGCGCAAATGCAAGCTGTGGGAGGGGAGGGGGGAGTCAGAGGGAGATGTAGAGGAGGGGGCATCTATGAGAAAAATCAAGGGCACTATGGATGATGGCACAGGGATGAAGGTAGATGCATGGCCAGTGTGTTTTGGTGTGGTGTTCTCCTTTAATCTCTGTAACCTCCAGGCTGTTTATGGTAAAAGATCAAAATCTGTGCTGCATGTGTTTGTGTGCGTGTGTGCGTGTGTGTGTGTGTGCGCGCGCGTGTGTGCCGTGCGTGCGTGTTTTATGATAAACATAGCATGCTCTTAACTTGGACGCTGTGCCTACAAGCTATTGACCACAAAATTACACAAACACAAACACACACACACACACACACACACACACACACACACACAGATCAGATGCCAAGAGATCAAACAGATTCATAAAAACCTTAAAAACGAAAATCTGGAGACACGTGCGCGACTGCACTCGCGCGTGCGCGCGCGCGTGCACACACACACAAATTGAATTCCATCCTTTTCCGACCCAGTAGTCTTGAGGACAGCAAGGCAGAGATGAGATGTTCTTTATCTTCTGTAAATCATTTTTTAAATATTGATATTTGAACAATGTGAGAGCTGGGGGGGGGGGGGGGGCTGATTTATCCCATTTTGACCTGGGAACGGTTCTACAAATGTCTTCTAACTCATGAATGAAAACCCCCATGTTTCTATATCAAGTGTTTCTCCAACATTTGTACAATATGTATTCAGATCTCTCACGTGGTGGTGGAGCCACGTTCAAAGATGGGGTCTTTGCCATCCGCTGGGTTCGGTCCTTTCGCCCTCTTGACCTCCACTGTCAAACTGAGACACAAGTTTGCCGAGCGTCACTAAAACAAACAAGCCTTTGTGTTTTGTCTCACACATTATATATATATATATATATATAGATACCTGGCATTAACTGTTTAATTAACTCGACTACAGCAGCAACATAAGAGATCAAAACGGAACGCTCAAATTGACTTTTTCCTTGTTCCACAGCCACGACAAGGAACCGGAGAAAAGGTTCAGTAATGTCTGCTGTCCACAGGGTGGATCTGTAGACCAACATAGAACACCAACCTTTGTTCATACCGAGCTAACACGCTTGGCACGAGCCCTTCAAAGTAAACCGAAAAGTCGATAAAAAAAACCCACGAATCACGAAAACTAGGAATTCACCAAAAAAAACAGACATTTGACGACTTCTGCACTGCTTCCCACGGTCTCAATTAACTGACTGTTTAGCGTTGATTTCAAAAAGGCGCAGACCACGTCCTGAATGAAACGTGACGCATGCCGAAAGAATAATGAATGACTGAACATCACTGACCTGGACTCGTCGATAATCAGCGTGCCGTCCTCGGCCACTTTCACCCTGGGAACCATCAGCTGCTCGTCGTCCGCTTCACAGTCGTCGGCGTCCGCTTCTTCTTCCTGTTCGTCATCGCCGTCGTCCTCGCCCGCCTGGTGAGACGACGGCGCTGGGCTCGGGGGAGGGGGAGGAGTCGGGACCCTCTCGGGTGACCTGCGGAATTCAGGAGAGTTTTGTTGAGGCTCACTCGCTTGAGTGTTAAAGAGCCTATGTACAAGCTCACAACGTGTCGCTAACGTTGTGAGCTTGAAGAAATGTGTCCAGACGGTTAGCTGACGGCCCAGACGGTTAGCTGAACCGTCTGGGCACCCAGGCTGCTGAGCCAGCCTGACGGCGTGCCGCGGGTTCGACTCCCGATCCCGACGGACACGTGTCTTCCCCCCCATTTCCTGTCAGTCTACTTTCATCAATAAAGGCAGAAAAAGACAAAAAAATATCATAAAAAATAATAATAAATAAATGTGTCCGCGACCCACAAATGGGTTAGTGATTCGGGAACCAGTGAGGTAGGCTATTTTCGGCAAAGAGATTTGGTGTAAAAAGGGAAATACTATTATGGAGCGATTGGAGCCCTGGTGCACAACGCTAACATAAAAAGTTAAACTAATAATGTAATATAGTTACAAAAGAAAAAAGGTACTTCATATACAGTAAGTATGTTTCAACAGAGGAATATAATAAGACAGAGTCTTACGGTTGTCTAACTGGAGAAGGTGGGACCACAATCTCCTCGTCGTTCTTTCCCTGTGACTCCTGTGCTAAATAAGAGCTGGAGATTAAAAAATAATAAGAAAGAGCAAATAATTACAAGTCAGGAAGACGGTAATAATAATCCATTTTAAATAAATACATTTTCTAGAGGCAAGCAGTGTCACATGATATAAATAATTCCATAGTGGACACTCACCTCATGGGGTTAGAGACCGGTAAATAGTAGATGAGGTCTCTCATGGTCATTTTGGCAGGGTCGGGAGTGTATTCCTTCACACGAGATTTTGACGTGGAATTTTTCATGCATTTCTACAAAATCAAAGAGTGAAACACAATTGAAGATGATAAATGCAAGATGCCAATGTGTTTAGAAGGTACAGTAGACAGCAATAAAGTACAATAGAAATGAATAACGTAATAAAGCACTTAACGTGATTAGTAAATGCTAATCAGAGGCCATGTGAACCCAAACAGACATCCTGAAATCACTTCAGTTGTTTACCCAGCAACTATTCATTATTTATAGTTAATAATGATAATAACAACACATATTTTGACATTTTTACATGATGCATCACTAAACCCATTATTGAATTAAATTATTCTGGGGGCGGCAGTGGCTCAGTCAGGTAATAGAGGAGCTGGTTGGGGATCGGAAGGGTCCGGATTGATCCCGGGCTCCCCCAGAGTTAGTGTCGAACAGAAACTGAACCCCTAACTACTCCCGATGAGCAGGTTGGCGCTTTGAATGGTGTCATGGATTAAAGCCAAATACAATCTTAAAATGTTTGTTCCTAATCTGTGATGAAACAGCAAATTCTTGTTAATAATTGTAATAATCTAAACCCATGTTCTTGTTGTTCTACATGCAGCCAACCTGTTGAGGAAATTGGCTTTAATAATATTGTAATAATAATCTAAACTTTTTTTTTTTTATAATATATTTCTTATCCCACGATTTTGTAACCCATTTTTCACCCCTGTGTCAATCATCTAATGTGATCCTGGGCTCTACACACCCTCCACCAACCTAGTCCCCATATATGGGAGACAAGGGGAGAGCAACAGACTTGAACTCATGCTTCCTTCATGCCTGAGTGTCCAAGTTGCTCCTTTGCACCTGACAGGGGGGAGTTTCCCTGGTTGGACGTAGCGCGTGGAAGGAACACGTTATTCCAACCAGTTCCTTTCCCCTCCATCAGCCGCCCCGGCTGGCCAGGGGGAGGCAGTTTAGTGACCAGGATTACTGCATGTTTTTTGTGAGGGTACCTAACTACCTACCCTAGGGGACACGGGGAGAACATGCAAACTCCACACAGAAAGGCCCTTTCGCCAACCCCGCCTTCGGGTATGGGCACTGATGACGCGGAGGAGGAAACACGCCGCCAGCACCCACAGCGTCCCGAGCGGGAATCGAACCCAGGACCTTCTAGCTGTGAGGCGACAGCACCACCAACTGTGCCACCGTGCCCCGTAATAATGTAAACCTATGTTCTTTTTGTTCTACATGCAAGCCAACCTGTTGAGGAAATTGGCTTTAACTTTTGCATTTCTTAATTGAGTTTTATGGAAGACGCTTCTGAACAGTAAACTGTAAAAGCACTTTGGATGAAGGCGCTATAAATGCACCATGTTTCATTCATAAAATGAACCGTTTCACCAACAAAATGTTCAAAAAGATGATATATTATTACCTTAGCCTTATCCTTGTTCATCTCCTTTTTGAGCATTTCTCTGAGTTTGCGGGCCTTTGCCAACCTCTGCAGGTCTGACGAATCATTCAGGAGGCTGCTTAAGCTGAACTCGTCTTGCGGCCGACGCTGTCCACCTTTAGATTCAGATCTTGACACCAGAGTCTTGGCCTTCTCTGACATATCTATGGCCTCCTTGTCTGACAGACATGGTTTGTCTGGTGGTTTGGGAGGAACGTCTTTGGCTTGACTTATTGGCGACAGTTCCAACGGTTGGCTTTTTTCAAGGGTCGCTTCTGTTGAAATGTCGTCTTCTGCCGGAACTAAGGGTGTTGTGGGCCGTGTGTCACCTCCAGAGAAGCCTGTCAGGATCATGACATTTTAAGTTCATTAGTTGTCATACACAAAATTGTGATTAATTCATTTTGTATATCATTTACATTTGCCTTTCGGCAGATATGACGATTCAATAGACAAATGAATGCCTGATAATGGCCAATTCTAATAATCAAAATAAATATGTGCTCAAGCAAAAACAGGTCACGTATATACAGGTCATATACACAAACTTTCTAAAATACTGCAAAAATCTCAAAGCTCACACACGCTCGACAGGCTTATCAGTCTATTTTCTCAATTTATTTTTAATGGAAACAAGTCTAAGTAACAATTATTACGTGTTAATTTGCAGCCAGACTGACCTCCAGAGAGCATCCGCTGCTGGCGTGGGGACGTGGTTCCCTGTGAGAGCGTAGCATCAGTCTGGCTGGAGGCAGTCACATCCTGCTGGCGTGGGGACGTGGTTCCCTGTGAGAGCGTAGCATCAGTCTGGCTGGAGGCAGTCACATCCTGGCTGTCTGCTGGCGTGGGGACGTGGTTCCCTGTGAGAGCGTAGCATCAGTCTGGCTGGAGGCAGTCACATCCTGCTGGCGTGGGGACGTGGTTCCCTGTGAGAGCGTAGCATCAGTCTGGCTGGAGGCAGTCACATCCTGGCTGTCTGCTGGCGTGGGGACGTGGTTCCCTGTGAGAGCGTAGCATCAGTCTGGCTGGAGGCAGTCACATCCTGGACGTGGTTCCCTGTGAGAGCGTAGCATCAGTCTGGCTGGAGGCAGTCACATCCTGGCTGTCTGCTGGCGTGGGGACGTGGTTCCCTGTGAGAGCGTAGCATCAGTCTGGCTGGAGGCAGTCACATCCTGGACGTGGTTCCCTGTGAGAGCGTAGCATCAGTCTGGCTGGAGGCAGTCACATCCTGGCTGTCTGAACAAGGTCCTTCCGGGACCGCCGTCCTGACCGGAGACTTTGGGGCTCGAGCTCGGTTCAGCGCCGGAGCAACTTTGGGCTTGATGGAAAAACGCTTCCTCCTCTGGAGCGCAGCTGAGGGGGAGGTGCCTTCGCCACCCGCATCACTGGCGTCCCTAAATGAGACAAGACACAACGCAGGCAAAAGCAGCTCTCGTGACTGAAGATTTTTGTCATGTCAATTCCTAATCTGTGAACAGCATGAAAGAGTTTTTAACCCATTTTGACCCGAGATCAGATTCTAAAAATGTCTTCTACATCCTGACAGTTTTCGGAAAAAGCTATGTTTCTATTGTCAATCGTTCTTCGATTTTTCGAAAATAGCAGACCGACAAGCTCGTAGCGCGCCACTCGGTGGCGCGCTACGAGCTTGTAGATCTGCTATTTTTTTTAAAGAGGTTTCCGCCCAAAATGAGTTTTAATGGAAGCTGCTGTATTCTATTACTAGTTTTGAGTCCCAATGCTCTTCAATCTTATCAAAAATGACTGTAATCAGTTGTGGTGACTGAGAATGGATTCAAGCCATTCAAGACATTGAAAGCAAAAAGTCAAATCGGTATGAGAGGACACAACGCATTTATCTTTAGCTTGCAAAGCCTGAGCAAAATGTATAAGCTTAATTAAAGCTACACAAGCTCACCGCGCATCTCAGCCTGACGCGCGGTGAGCTAGTAGATCGGCCATTTTCGGTTGTGCGTCGCCGCCGTCACCCACGCACAACCAAGTAGCATTCCGGCAGAACTCACCTTGGGACAGTGCTTTTCCCTAACGGAGACACAGGCGTTCCGTCTGTCACAACAGCCACAGAATGGTCCTCGTTTATTTCACGCTGTGGCGTTTCCTGGGAAATAGGGAGGGGTCCAGGTGCGTCGTCTTGGGACACGGGCTGCGATACAGGTGCATCTTGCGGTACAGGTGCGTCTTGGGACACGGGCTGCGGTAGAGGTGCATCTTGCAGTACAGGTGCATCTTGGGACATGGGCTGCGATACAGGTGCATCTTGGGACACAGGCTGCGCCGGTACAGATCTGCCTGCTGGCCGGACATTTGGCCGAACACTGATCCTAGATCTGCGAAGCATTGTCACCTGAGAGGACATGGAAGTGTAATGCAATGTTACTCGTCTGGACCATATATTGCATCATGTTTTGTTGCCTGTGTTAGTCTGCTATTGGGGGGACTACGGATAAAACAATGTCCATATTTAGCTAAATCCGGTGTATTTACATTACATTATGTACTATTATAAAATACGAGTCGAGTCAAAAATTATGAAAAACGGCGCGCTATAGTATGCCGTACGATATAGGCTATAGCCCATGGTCCAAAATGATGAGAAACGAGGATAACTTTTTTTTTCAAAATTTCAAAAAACATGGGCTATAACCCATCGTTTTTTTCATTTTTTCATTTTTGTCAAATCATCAAAAATGCTGGGGAACCCCTGGAACTCCCTCAAGGACCCCTAGCTGGGTCCCCACTTGGTCAAGATGGAAATAATTGATCCAAATTCATCAATTCAATCATAACTACTAACAATGTGAATATAAGCAGTATAGAAAATCAAGGGCAGAGAAAGAAGTAAGTTACAAACACAGTGGTGTACAATTATAACTCAAGATTGTTTTTATGTTTTACATCCAGGTAACTGAATGTCTCGAAAACCAAGGAAATGTGTGTAGACTTCAGGAGAGCCCTCCCAGTTCCCCAGAACAGCGTTGCCCATGGTGAGCAAGTCCACCTGCAGACCACTTACAGATACCTGGGTATACTACATTTGACAGCAAGCTGAAATTCGATGTGAAACTGTGAAATGTTGTGCAAGAAAGGCAACAACGCCTCTTTTGCTTGAGGCAGATCGCTAAATTTCAGGTTGACAAATCCCTAATGAAACTGTTCTACGGTGCCTTTATTGAGTCAGTTATCTAATTCTCCATCATTTGTTGGTATGGAAACCTAAACATAAAGGACAAAAACCACCTTGGTAGGATTGTGAGAACGGCCTCAAAGATTGCCGGAGTTCATTTCAGTAGTCTATCTAGACCAAGTATTTAAAAATCAGGTGCTTAAGAAAGCCACGTCCATTTGTACGGACAACTCCCATCCCCTCAGCTCTGAGTTCAAGCTGCTTCCCTCTGGCATTCGCCTAAAGGTTCCAGGGGCCAAAAGCAACAGGGTATAAGTTCTCCTTCGTGCCTGTAGCTATCCAGGCTCTAAATGCCGATAAGAGGAGGAGGAGGTAACTTGTCACCTGACTCGCTTGTATGAATTATTTATACAACTGTTCTGAAAATGTTATGAATTACAATGTTACACTGATACCTTGAACTGCCATCCTGTCCTCACCTCGTAACTTTGCCTGTTCAAACCCCGTTGGTAAATTTCCTACAACACGGACTACTCGTTTTTGTGAGGTTATGGTTAGTTTGACATTAGAATACGGACCCCCATTTAGTGGCATTTCTATCTCTGGGACCCCCAGCAACAAACAGGTAGGTACTAGGTAGCCTACTGCAGGGGGTCCCCAGACCCCAGCAACCTTTGATTGAAATAATTATTAACAGTTTGCAGAATTACAGTACATTTTGATTGATATATGGTCATAAATCATTACAATATACGTCTAAAATGGTGCTGACTAGTACACAAAATGTACACAGGCTGGATTAGCAAGATATGTGGTAGTATTGCTTGAAATACAGTGAGACAGCCATGAAACAAAAGTACCTTCGCTCTCATGGTTTCAATCCTCTCCTGCGTCCCCTGCATTAAGGCGTGAGATTCTGTCCTCTGCTTCCTGAGATCCTGGAGGGGTTGTTTTCAATCAGTTATGTGGAGTAAGCTGCTGACATACTGTATGCTAAATAATTAGAATAGTAATCACTTAACATGAAGTGCCGTGATTTCTTCCAGGTGTTTATGAATTGACAGTACTTCATAAGAAATTTTAACAAATACTGTACACACACACACATATATATATATATGCGTGTACAGTATTTGTTAAAATGTATATATATATATATACACACACGCACACATGTGTGGGCACCGCTTCGAAGTCATAACACTCAGGAAGGCGAACGTCTCCCAACACTGGCCGGCAGACGAGCGCTTCTCTTGGTACCACGGATACTCCTGGACGGTGGCCACTTGCCCGCGGTGTAAAACACATCTAGGTGGGTAGTATAGTTGCCTGCTACAACTACAAGCGCATTGCAATATTTATTTTACATAGGATTATGAAAACGCATGGGAACTATAATAACTAACCACTTTTAGGTTGGACGTTTCAACCCAGCGACTGGCCAGAGACCATCACAAGAAAGAAGTTTGAGGAATCGGACCAGACATTTGTGGCTCGAATCACCCATCGATTATGAAGAGAAGACTTTGCATCAAGCCTGCTCGTCACACCAAAATCTTTTATGAGCTGATTTTGTTTGTATATTATTAAGGCATGTCCAGTGCCTACATTGCCATTAATAAAATGTCCTCTTTAAAAGAGTCCCACACATTTATACACAGTAAGTTTTATTGTAACAAAGCAACTTGTACACCTCAAATTTAAAACAGTTTCTTTTCCCCCCCAGCAGAAAAGAAAAGGGTGATTTCAATGCAATTTCCATGAGTTTAACAGGTCATATTTCCCATGAAGCAGTGGGGGCCAAAATTTACAAGCTGTTAGCTTGTAGCTCCATTATGACTTCCTTGGATAGTATGCACCCAAAGTGGGGGAAATGCTGGACTTCATGGGCTGTATTTTGCGTGTCTTAAGTACCAGGTCTTATTCCCTAACTTGAGTAAACTAAAGACCTGGAGGCGTGATCAATGCTCTTTGGCCACTCAGAATAGCCAAATGGCATTCAGGCAAAACACAGCCCCATGTCTCTTAAGTCATAAGTAATTTTGACAAAACTGAATTGAGCAAATTTACATAACATCCATATACTCAAGGTAGAAAACATCAAGAACCTAATTTTGTCCAGCTGCACACCAATTCATCAAGATTCTACAAGGCTATTTTAATTCCTTCCATTGATATCCCTATTCATGACAGTTCAATTTGATTGCATACAATACTCGCCAATATTGGACCTCTACAGAAATCTAGGGTTATCCTCTTTCAAGTCTAACAAAAAGTCACCATTGTATGAGCAACCGTGTCAATCTCCATGTTATGATTTTTAGTGTTACACCTTCATTACCTGTGCTGTGCAAAACCACTTTGATCACACACCTGGCAATGAGCGCACAGGTAATGCACTTGTAGATCAAAACTTATTTGAATCATGCCTTTGTGGAGTTTGACAAAATGTTTCTCATAAGAGTGGATTTATCTGAAACAAAGCCTTTGTGTGGACAGAGAGGATAACCCAAGCTTTTGTAGAGGTGCAACATTAGCTAGTTTGTTTACAACAATCAGATGGAACTTTTTCGTCTCACAAACAGGGCCGTCAATGGAGCAAACTGCAACTTGGAGGTTGGATAGCCTGGAAGTTGTTTGTGGCCATCATCAAGAGTTCCTCCCAAGATACGATAATTTCTGTCCTGATCTGCAGAAATCTAAACTATGTAGGCGGCATCTAGAGACCATCCAGTCTACTTCCAGTTCCCACCCATCCCCAGCGTAGCCCCCTAACATTACAAGTGATAGGAATGAGCTGGTACTTGTTAAACACATAGGGGAAAAATAAGATTTAGATGAGTCAAAGGAGAACTTAAACATGGCACAAACAGGTGAGAGGCTTCAGAATGGAGATGAAGCACACAAAAATAAACTTCCTGATCATAGGTGAAAAACCAAACAGGGAAGAAAAGGTGAGGGTCTTGGTAGATCCACGTCATCTCAGTCATCTTCTCCATCATCATCGTAAAAATAAGAAATTAACAGTCATGACAGTACACAGATACAACTGCCAATAGTGACAGGAGTTAACAGATTATGGCATCCATACCTCTCCATCCTCTTCCTCTCCATCTTCATCACCCTCCTCATCGATGTCCTCCAAACCCTCTTCGTCCTCATCATCATCCTCACCTTCAACCTCCTCATCATCCATGTCAGGAACCTAGACATTAAAGAAATGTAAATTTCAAGGAGCTCAGGTTGATTCTTAAAGATGTAAGTATTCAACGTTCTCACTTCAAACTCACCAAGGCAGAACAGCTACAAAAATGTCCATGAAAACATGTACAAGTTTTAAACTACATAGAACAAGCAGCTCAGATCTAAAACAACTGAAGTTTCAAATCCCAGCAGGGGTGCAATGTTCACTTTTCACCGTGACCGTGAGTCAAAAAGTATGCCACAGCTGCAATAGCCATGACGAGGCTCACAGTTAACAGTAAAAATCACAGATGATATTCAAGACGGCAAACGCTACCTACCAGGTAGTACTGCAAGGGGTTAGGCCAGATGTCATCCTTGATGACCTCTCCCAGCTCGTCAGGCCCAGCATCAGCGTGGTCAGTGAACCAAGGGAAGAAGCTCTCTGGCTCTTCATGTTGCCTCTTACGACCAGCTTTGTTCTGCGTCTGGCTGGAGCGCTTGGTCAGGTCCTTCAAATAAGACAAAGAATATAAAGTGTCCATGATGTATATTGGCACATGCCTGTTATTTTTCCATCAAAGGCAGCACACACAAACACGCAAAAAATTATTAACTTTAATTTAAGGGACAGATACATTAATCAATATTACTGTGGGTGTGCCAGTATTAGACAATTTGGACAACTTGCCAGTTTAACTGTAGTCCTCCTTGGCTGGGGATTGTGGGACTAACACCTCAAGTGGTTACCTTGATTAACGAGCATTGTGTACACCAGCATAATTGTTACCAAATGTAGCTCAATTAACACATACCTTTCCTGACTTCCATTTGATTTCCGTCGACTTTGAAGATGGGTCTCCGCTCTCATTCAGGTGGAACTCTTTGGAAAGCACTTTGTTTTCAAAGTACGGCATTATTGTATGCATTATTTCAAACAAAACAAATAAATGTGAAATACAAAATAGCGAATAGCTCCAACATAGAAATACAGGTAGCAATGAGCATATGCCCTCAGACATTTTGTGGGGAAATGAAACAGTTATAGCTTCTACTGTAGGTGTTTCAATTAATTCAAGCAACTTAGAAATAAGAATCTCATGTGATGTCACAATTTCAGTGTTCTGTGTTTGTATAGCTATGGAAAAAGTTTGAAGAGCAACAGCGAAAAGAGTCAGACGTCCCAGGAGTTTACGGAACCAACATCATACACTTATGGATAGTTTGGTCTCGATTAAAATTAAACTACAAATAGATCTGCTATAATGTTACCCAGTGATATTTACAGGAATGACGATGGCAATATCTGCTCTCTGTGAGTACACATTAAATCCTCAGTCTTAAATTAACTCGAAAAGGTGAATTTTCAGTTACACAGTAACTGAGGCTATTGTGTATTTAAATGTAGGCTATGTCAAAATAATCCACAATGGCATATCTCTTGACAGACATTAAAACATTGACTAAAACATTGTATACACAATACACTATGAATTAAGTTTATACAAAAAAATAATTGAGTTAGATTCAACCTAGAACCCGCCACTTTCCTCAACCACCTAGGCTGGCAGCATTCCATTTTGGGTTTATAACACTTTAATCTTAAAAGTAGCCGATCTACAAGAGCGAATACAGGATGTCGCTGTAGCATGCTGCAAGCTGGATTTGTACTCTGCTACCAGGGAAACTCTTTTTAGGAGTATATGATGATATTTATCTGTACTCTGCTACCAGGGAAACTCTTTTTAGGAGTATATGATATTTATCTGTACTCTGCTACCAGGGAAACTCTTAGTAGTATATGATGATATTTATCTGTACTCTGCTACCAGGGAAACTCTTTTTTAGGAGTATATGATGATATTTATCTGTGGCGACTTCAACCAAGATCTGAATCCACACAAACTCAAATCAACAGATGACTTCATGAATAGAATGTACAGTATGAATGTATTCCTTTTAATATCCAAACCTAGTAGAACAACAAGAACCACAGCGACCTTAATTGACATTTATTTTAAATTATGTTTTTATCATAATTGTCCAGTACAAACATTTTGCATCATATGGTACATTACAGTTAGATGTTATGATTGTTGTTAAGTCGAACAGGTGTGAATTTATCAAAAACATGAGTCATGTTACGACTCCTCCTGGTCAGATGCTCATCAATATATTTCCAGTATACTCAATCATGACCAAAGTGTCAATAAAAATTCTTCATTCAAAGGGGAAAAAATAAAATAAAATACAGCTTTTTGGAAAAGACTAAGGAGGCGCTTTCACATAATTACACTCGTTTGAAAACAGATACAAGGTCAACAATGAGCAAGACACCAAAAAAATAAAAATAAACAAAAGAGTACTTTTTTAATTCGCATATTCAGTCCAAATCCATTAGATGTGTTCTTCCTGAGTTATAAGTGAGTAAAACAGTTTTTATATTTTGTAAATATGAGTTCTCAATCCATTTTTCAACTGTATAGGCTGCTGTGGTTGTAGCCACTTTCTCGTGATAGCCTTCTTTCTCCCCACCAGGAGGAACGGAATTGTGTTTTTATCACTGCAGTCCAGTAAGTCATAATTATGGGAGGTTGCCTATGTATAAAGTATCAAACTGGAAGGGGGTGATAATTCCAAATACAACTTCCAAATGTTTGTGAATTTCCTTCCACTATGGATTCAGGACTGAGTGAAAGTGGCAAAAACTATCCCAATTTTCAAAACTACAGACCAATTTCTCTGCTACCACCAACTCTCAAAAATATTAGAAAAGATACTTTTGGTCAGTCTGGATGATTATCAAAAAAATACAAACAGTATGGCTTCTGAGCAAGATCACCTTCATTGGCACTAATCAATAACAGAAGACATAACAGACTACAATAGATAAATTAAAAAAAACTACACAATTGGAGTATTCAATGACCTTAAAAAAGCTTTTGTCGCCATACACCACAACATACTCAGCACTAAGCTGGAGCAGCATCTAAATGGCTGTGGAGCTACATTGACAAGAGACAACAGTATACAACTGGGAGAATGCAAATCAAATCTTCAAAATATCACGTGTGGGGTTTTAGGTTTAGGTTTATTTATTTAGCATAAAGTACAAAAAATAGACAATAACATATCAAAGAAACAAAAATACAATTCAAGGAAAGGAAGAAGCCAGAAGGCTTATATGGAATCCTTTCCTGAAGGAAGAGGTCATAGGTTTAAAAGATTAAAAGTTCATAAAGAACAGTACATGAATCTACAAGTTGTCAAAGGGGGGCAGCTGTGCTGTGCAGAAATAAAAACACAGACTGCACAAAAAACAGAAATAAACAATACAACAACACACAAAAGAAAATATAACGCATCAAGGTAAAACATGTAATCTACAGAGAGGAAAAAATAAGATATTTCTTTAGATGTTTTTTGAATATTGGCAAGGATAATGAGGATTTAAGTGAAGCATCTATAGGGAGTTCCATAGATGAGGGCCTCTAAATTTGATGAAAGATTGATGTTTGGACGTGCGACAATAGGGTAATTCAAAATGATCTCTTTGCCTTGTGGGGTAGGAGTGAATGTCAGAAGTAACACGGAAGAAATTGTGAAAAGAAGACGGAAGGTCTTGAATGCATTTTTTGAATTTAAACATAAATAAACAGGTCTGAAAAACGTTTACTTTGTCAATGGGTAATAGTGAGTATTTAATAAAGAGCGGGGCAGACGGCTCATACCGATTTGAATGTGAAATCATTCTCAGAAACCTTTTTTGAATGATCAGTAATTTAGTGAGATGTGTTGAATATGTAGCAGCCCAGACATTACAGTAATTAATATGAGGGAAAATTAAGCTATAATAGAGTGTTAAATGACATGAAGGAAGAACAAAAGGGCAGATTTTTCTCAAAATACCAAAGCATCTTCATAGACTTCATACATAGAGCATCAATATGTTGTTTCCAATTTAAATGTTCGTCTATAATGACACCCAAGAATTTAGTATGGGGAACATGGCAAATTTCAGAGCCATTGATTAAAATTCTAGGTTTTTCTTTGGGAAATGTTTTGTTTATATTACTAAAAATCATGAAGTTGCATTTTCTTATATTGAGGGTAAGCTTATTCAATTGAAACCATTTGAAGACATCCAAAAATTCATCATTAACATGTTTAACGAGGGTGTTTAAATTCCTGTGTGAGGCAATTAGATTAGTATCATCTGCAAATAAAATGGGAAGAAACTTATTGCAGTTCATGGTTAAATCATTAATATAAATCAAAATACGGGTACCGCAGGGATCAATTATGGGACCGAAACTATTGATCATGTACATCAATGACCTGTGTACAGTATCAAATATAAAAAAGAAATGTACTTTGTGAGTTGTGACACAAACATCTTGTGTACCAGAGAGCATATCCAGCAGCATATGCAAACCATAATAGCATTAAGTAAATATAAATAGTGGTTCGACAACAATAAATATTTAAACTTAACAAAAACAAAAAATGGCAACCTTGCAATCGCTACAGAACTCAAGCTTAAGATAGACCACAAGAACGTGTTCACGAAAAAAATTGTGTTTTCTTGAACCACAACATCTACTGGAGACCTCACATAAGGCATGTGGGAGTCAAGATATCAAAGAGCATTTCTGTTATTAAGGCAAAACATATCCTCAATCCCAAATCACTACATATCCTGTACTGCACCATGATATTACCATACCTCTCCTATTGTGTAGAAGTATGGGCAAATACAAGACAGCAATTCACTCACTTTCCATCCTACAAAAAGAGAGCCGTACGAGTCAGACAATACTGGTTAACCTGAAGTTCCCATATCTAGTAGAATTCAAAACAGCCCAAATCATGAGCAGAGCAAAATATAAATGACTTCCATCCAATGTACGAAACAGATTTCCAGATACTATGACCTAAGAAACCATTGGACTTTGGGCTGGTCTGAACTACCCTCACATTAATGTGGGTTTTTGTCACCGAGTGTCACTGTGGAGCGAGCAGGCTGAGGATGTAGATCTCATCTAAAATAATTATATAGATTATACCACTAGTATTATACAATGTATTCTAGCATTATTCATTCATTCCATACATATTATCTAATTATCGTATAGATTAAATTACTATGGTATTACATAATTGTAGCTATGTCTATACCATTAGCAACAGTAAGACGCCTGAGAAGGTTGACAAAATCAACACTGGTACAACAATAAATCTTTAAACTTAACAAAAACAAAGAACTCAAGCTTAAGATCAACAGAGCGCGTTTATGAAAAAATGTGGTACATATTATCTAATGATGATAACACATTTGCATTCCTTTCGTCTTGTTTTTCTTTAGAAGCCTACATGGAAAGACCGCATTGCAGGAAAGTGAGGAACATTGGATTGACCCTCCAGATATATTCTTATATATGTGAAAAGTTCCCAGAGCGTCGGGGCAAGATCATCAAGGTAGTTATCAGGGTTGAGTTTGACACCACATTTTGATGTGGTGTCAAACTAGTAGTCTTTTGAATAAAATTCCTTTGAGTTTTAGTCATATTTTAGTTTAAAAAAAATACCATAGGATTTTAGAATCGCAATGGCAGACTGTACACTTGGTTGCATGCTGAAAATAGCCGATCTACAAGCTCACAAGCTTGCCAAAATAAAGTTGTGCTTTAAATTTTATATTTTTGCATTGTATCCAAAACGGATTTTATTTTTCAATTTTAAGTAATTTCTATTTTATTGATGTATGTATTGTGTAAATGAATGTATTGCAAATTAATAAAGAATGTCTTTGCCGATTTCAACATCCCTTCAATGTCATATTTCACTGAAACATTCTTAGATTTTTGCAAGCACATACAATTCCCTGCTTTGCTTCCCCCCCCCCTTTTTTTTTTAATCACAGACATTTTAGTCTAGTTTATTTTTGACGAAATTGTCAATATATTTACTCTTAGTTTTAGTAACCATAGTCTTATAGCTTATAGTATTATATAGATTATACACTAGTATTATACAATATATTAATATAGTATTATATAGATCATACCACTAGTATTATACAATATATTGAAGTATTATATAGATTATACTCTAGTATTATACAATATATTAATGTAGTATTATATAGATCATACCAGTAGTATTATATAGATTATTATTATTAGATTATATTATAATTCCTCAAGAGAATTATATTATATTATATTATTATTATTATTATATTATAATTATTTTTATTTCAGAGACAAAAAAAATAGAGCGGCAGCCGCCGTGAAAAAACACCGGGCAAAAATAAACGCAGACCCTGTTCTCCGGGCGGCCAGAAAGAAGGACAGGGAGAGGTCAGAAATACTGTAATATATACTGCATCTACCACATCCAAGGAAGGCAGCAGGCGCGCAAATTACCCACTCCCGGCACGGTGAGGTAGTGACGAAAAATAGCAATCCAGGACTCTTTGGAGGCCCTGTAATTGGAAAATGTATATAATATGCTTTATACTTTTAGGAAGACGGCCGCCAAACTATTGCGAGGCGGCCCCGCTGAGTGGACTTTAAATCCTTTGACGAGGAGCCATTGGAGGGAAGTCTGGTGCCAGCAGCCGCGGTAATTCCAGCTCCAATAGCGTATCTTAAAGTTGCTGCAGTTAAAAAGCTCCTAGTTGGATCCCCGGCACAAAAGTTTGTTTTTGTTTGGTTTTTGCCCTGTGTTTTAACACGGCGGCTTCCCCAAAATCAGGAGCAAGTTTATTATTTTGTACTGTCTAATGACAATAAAAAATTATTTCACATTTCTTAATGTACCTATTTCTTCCATTCTTTTCCAAAGCACCAAATATCGTGGATCTACAAGCTGTCAATTCAAAAATGTCAATATATTTACTCTTAATTTTAGTCACCATAGTCTTATAGCTTATAGTATTATATAGATTATACACTAGTATTATACAATATATTAATATAGTATTATATAGATCATACCACTAGTATTATACAATATATTAATATAGTATTATACAATATATTAATATAGTATTATATAGATCATACCACTAGTATTATACAATATATTGAAGCTGAAGACCCTCACCCTCGAGGTGAAGGACGAGGTGTCCACGGAGGACGCCGCGGCCACCCTTTTACTGTAAAGATAACCTATATTGCATTAATGATAATTTTCTGTAGAATTGACTGTTGACATATATTTATATTATAATTATTTTTATTTCAGTGAAAAACAAAGAGCCGCTGCGGCTGCAGCTGTAAAGAAATGGCGGCAAAAGCTCCGTCAGGACCCCCTTCGCCTGGAGGAATACAGGAGGAAGGACCGAGACAGGTCAGAAATACTGTAATATATACTGTATTATCCTGTCACATAGTGGATAAGAGATGCCATTGGTTCTCAAGCGCCTTTATTTTGGGAAAATTATGTGGAGCCGAATTTTTTTTTAATTTATATAAATGCTGAAATGTCGTGAACTTCACTCTCTTAACTGAGTGTCCTGCTTGAGGTCCGGAGCGTTTACTTTGAAAAAAATAGAGTGTTCAAAGCAGGCCCTAGTCGCCTGAATACCGCAGCTAGGAATAATGGAATAGGACCCCGGTTCTATTTTGTGGGTTTTATTATCTGAACTGGGGCCATGATTAAGAGGGACGGCCGGGGGCATTCGTATTGCGCCGCTAGAGGTGAAATTCTTGGACCGGCGCAAGACGGACAAAAGCGAAAGCATTTCATTAATCAAGAACGAAAGTCGGAGGTTCGAAGACGATCAGATACCGTCGTAGTTCCGACCATAAACGATGCCGGGAGGCGGCAAGAAGAAAAGACCGGGACAGGTCAGAAATACTGTAATATATACTGTATTATCCTGTCACATAGTGGATAAGAGATGCCATTGGTTCTCAAGCGCCTCTAGGCTTGCTGACGATGGATCAGATTTCATAGCACTAATTTGACGGAGATTATCAATCTCCGTCTCGGGCACATGACCGCGCACTTGAACTTGACGGTGATTTACGTCGCAGGCTTTAAACTATTGTGTTAGAAGAATAGTATGTTCACAAAACCATATTTATTGAAATTGGAAAATGTATATAATATGCTTTATACTTTTAGGAAGAGGAAGCTGGCCAAGGGGAGACGAGGCGGCCCCGCCCCTGGCCCCGCCCCCGAAAGAGCGGCCGCAGCGGTCCTAAAACACCGGGCAAAAATAAGGGCTGATCCTGTCCCAGAGTCTTTGGGTTCCGGGGGGAGTATGGTTGCAAAGCTGAAACTTAAAGGAATTGACGGAAGGGCACCACCAGGAGTGGAGCCTGCGGCTTAATTTGACTCAACACGGGGAAGCTCACCCGGCCCGGACACGATTCTGTGGGTGGCCGCAAAATGTATACTGTTTAAATAGAACTACCCCCCACTATAGACCATATTTATTTGCACCAAGCAAAGCGCCATCATACAGAAACTAACGTGGAGGGAAGTATGCAGGGCGGCTTTAAGTCACAGGAGGATGACCCTCGCAGAACTAGACGACTATGTCTGGTTAAAATATCCAGATTTAAATATTAAGGTAGTTATCAGGGTTGAGTTTGACACCACATTTTGATGTGGTGTCAAACTAGTAGTCTTTTGAATAAAATTCCTTTCAGTTTTAGTCATATTTTAGTTGACTAAAAGAAATACCATAGGATTTTAGAATCGCAATGGCAGACTGTACACTTGCATGCTGAAAATAGCCGATCTACAAGCTCACAAGCTTGTAGATCTGCTATATTCAGAACGCAACACCTGAGGGCAACCAAACGTAAAATGACTTACTTTTAGTGCTACTGGATCTCTTATCCACTAGTCCCGCTAAGATTTTAGTCTAGTTTATTTTTGACGAAATTGTCAATATATTTACTCTTGATTTTAGTCACCATAGTCTTATAGCTTATAGCATTAGATTATACACTAGTATTATACAATATATTAATATAGTATTATATAGATCATACCACTAGTATTATACAATATATTGAAGTATTATATAGATTATACACTAGTATTATACAATATATTAATATAGTATAAAAAATCACGGCACTCCATGTTAAGTGATTACTATTCTAATTATTTAGCATACAGTATGTCAGCAGTTTACTCCACATAACTGATTGAAAACAACCCCTCCAGGATCTCAGGAGGTACTTTTGTATTATAGGCAGCAGTTCCCCTGCCATCGCTATGTGCTGGCCTCCTTCAGCCCTTATTTTGAGGTACACAATTCTGCCTTGGCTTTCACATGAATCGCTATATTATCCAGCCTACTCACTGTAAATAAAAGCCTAACCCATGAACACCCCCGAGCCAGACTTACAGCTTATCCCATTCTGACCTGAGATCAGTTTCTAAAAATGACTTCTATACATCCTGACAGTTTTCTGAAAAAAAGCAGACCTACAAGCTCGTAGCGCGCCACTCGGTGGCGCGTTATGAGCTTGTAGATCTGCTATTTTTCAATAGCTAAAGCATAGCATAATGCCAAAAGGGGTTCCCGCCGGGTTATACATACAGCTCCGAACAACATCCTTTACATCAATGTTTTTTGCCACAGGGTCAGCAAAAGCTTTCTAAACGCCATATTATAGATCATACCACTAGTATTATACAATATATTGAAGTATTATATAGATTATACTCTAGTATTATACAATATATTAATGTAGTATTATATAGATCATACCAGTAGTATTATATAGATTATTATTATTAGATTAGATTAGATTATAATTCCTCCAAGAGAATTATATTATATTATATTATTATTATTATTATTATATTATAATTCTGTAGAATTGACTGTTGACATAATATTGATTTATATTATAATTATTTTTATTTCAGAGAAAAACAAAAAAGAGCAGCCGCAGCGGTATTAAAACACATGGGACGGCATGAAGGCGACGCAGGAGGTGAAGGAGGTGTCCACTGAGGACGCTGCGGCCATGCTGTAAAGATAACAGTCAATTCTACAGAAAATTATCATTAATGCAATATAGGTTGACATAATATTGATTTATATGAAAATTATTTTTATTTCAGATCCAAAAAAGACAGGGCCGCCCAGGCGGTATTAAAACACCGCCTAAAAATCAGGGAAGACCCTGTCCTGGCAAAGATTAAGGACAGGGACAGGTCAGAAATACTGTAATATATATATCCCCCCCCCCCCCTTTGGACTTTCAACGTTGGACTGGAAGGAAGTGGTTCAGTAACACACCTGTATGCATGTGGCGTGGTGGGTGTAGCAGTAGCTGCTGATCTCGTTTCACTCTCATTCATAGTCAAGGTCTTACGTGTGCCAACAATATACAGTATACATATACCTGTGTAATTATAAAAATAAAATAAAACGTAAGCAAGTGGATAAGAAAGTGGAAAATCAGGTTAGTACAATGGATTTCCTTTGGACTGTCTGTCTAACAAAAACACAGATAAGGCTTGTCAATTCCAGAGTTATTGATATAACTCCTGCGCTGCTCCACTTAAATACACTCGCACTGTTGCTTAGATTAACAATTACTCCAATATAATGGAAACAAGAAATGCATTATTCCCATGGATGAGAGATTTTATGAATGATGATAAACAACATTCTAAGCCTCTGTGAAATTATACTACCTCATGGTATGAATGCGTAGTGAAAAAAATGAAAATGAACGATCCCCCCCCCCTTCCTAACCACTAGACCATCAAGGATTGGCCGTACTGCAGCTACAAGACGCCTCTTCGCTACACCCGGCAGACCCTCCGAACCCTCTAGAGCCGCAGGTTGCCTACCCCTGCCCTAGCTGTCAAAGAAAAATGACACCAACGTAAGGCCTGTAAAGATAACCTATATTGCGTTAATGATAAATTTCTGTAGAATTGACTGTTGACATAATATTGATTTATATTATAATTATTTTTATTTCAGAGAAAAGAAAAAGAGAGCGGCAGCCGCTGTGTTGAAACACAGAAAGAAAATAAGGGCTAATCCTGTTCTCCGGGAGGCGGCCCTGAGGAAGGACCGAGAGAGGTCAGAAATACTGTAATATATACTGTATTATCCTGTCACATAGTGGATAAGAGATGCCATTGGTTCTCAAGCGCCTCTAGGCTTGCTGACGATGGATCAGTTTTCATAGCACTAATGACCGCGCACTTGAACTATTATAATTATTTTTATTTCAGTAAAAAACAAAGAGCCGCTGCGAGGGCTGCTATGGCCAAACACAGAATGAAGATAAGGTCTGACCCCGTTCTCCGGGGAGGCGGCCCTGTTGAAGGACAGGGAGAGGTCAGAAATACTGTATTATCCTGTCACATAGTGGATGAGAGATGCCATTGGTTCTCAAGCGCCTCTAGGCTTGCTGACGATGGATCAGTTTTCATAGCACTAATGACTGCGCACTTGAACTATTATAATTATTTTTATTTCAGTAAAAAACAAAGAGCCGCTGCGAGGGCTGCTATGGCCAAACACAGAATGAAGATAAGGTCTGACCCCGTTCTCCGGGGAGGCGGCCCTGTTGAAGGACAGGGAGAGGTCAGAAATACTGTATTATCCTGTCACATAGTGGATGAGAGATGCCATTGGTTCTCAAGCGCCTCTAGGCTTGCTGACGATGGATCAGTTTTCATAGCACTAATGACCGCGCACTTGAACTATTATAATTATTTTTATTTCAGTAAAAAACAAAGAGCCGCTGCGAGGGCTGCTATGGCCAAACACAGAATGAAGATAAGGTCTGACCCCGTTCTCCGGGGAGGCGGCCCTGTTGAAGGACAGGGAGAGGTCAGAAATACTGTATTATCCTGTCACATAGTGGATGAGAGATGCCATTGGTTCTCAAGCGCCTCTAGGCTTGCTGACGATGGATCAGTTTTCATAGCACTAATGACCGCACTTGAACTATTATAATTATTTTTATTTCAGTAAAAAACAAAGAGCCGCTGCGAGGGCTGCTATGGCCAAACACAGAATGAAGATAAGGTCTGACCCCGTTCTCCGGGGAGGCGGCCCTGTTGAAGGACAGGGAGAGGTCAGAAATACTGTATTATCCTGTCACATAGTGGATGAGAGATGCCATTGGTTCTCAAGCGCCTCTAGGCTTGCTGACGATGGATCAGTTTTCATAGCACTAATGACCGCGCACTTGAACTATTATAATTATTTTTATTTCAGTAAAAAACAAAGAGCCGCTGCGAGGGCTGCTATGGCCAAACACAGAATGAAGATAAGGTCTGACCCCGTTCTCCGGGGAGGCGGCCCTGTTGAAGGACAGGGAGAGGTCAGAAATACTGTATTATCCTGTCACATAGTGGATGAGAGATGCCATTGGTTCTCAAGCGCCTCTAGGCTTGCTGACGATGGATCAGTTTTCATAGCACTAATGACCGCGCACTTGAACTATTATAATTATTTTTATTTCAGTAAAAAACAAAGAGCCGCTGCGAGGGCTGCTATGGCCAAACACAGAATGAAGATAAGGTCTGACCCCGTTCTCCGGGGAGGCGGCCCTGTTGAAGGACAGGGAGAGGTCAGAAATACTGCATTATCCTGTCACATAGTGGATGAGAGATGCCATTGGTTCTCAAGCGCCTCTAGGCTTGCTGACGATGGATCAGTTTTCATAGCACTAATGACCGCGCACTTGAACTATTATAATTATTTTTATTTCAGTAAAAAACAAAGAGCCGCTGCGAGGGCTGCTATGGCCAAACACAGAATGAAGATAAGGTCTGACCCCGTTCTCCGGGGAGGCGGCCCTGTTGAAGGACAGGGAGAGGTCAGAAATACTGTATTATCCTGTCACATAGTGGATGAGAGATGCCATTGGTTCTCAAGCGCCTCTAGGCTTGCTGACGATGGATCAGTTTTCATAGCACTAATGACCGCGCACTTGAACTATTATAATTATTTTTATTTCAGTAAAAAACAAAGAGCCGCTGCGAGGGCTGCTATGGCCAAACACAGAATGAAGATAAGGTCTGACCCCGTTCTCCGGGGAGGCGGCCCTGTTGAAGGACAGGGAGAGGTCAGAAATACTGTATTATCCTGTCACATAGTGGATGAGAGATGCCATTGGTTCTCAAGCGCCTCTAGGCTTGCTGACGATGGATCAGTTTTCATAGCACTAATGACCGCGCACTTGAACTATTATAATTATTTTTATTTCAGTAAAAAACAAAGAGCCGCTGCGAGGGCTGCTATGGCCAAACACAGAATGAAGATAAGGTCTGACCCCGTTCTCCGGGGAGGCGGCCCTGTTGAAGGACAGGGAGAGGTCAGAAATACTGTATTATCCTGTCACATAGTGGATGAGAGATGCCATTGGTTCTCAAGCGCCTCTAGGCTTGCTGACGATGGATCAGTTTTCATAGCACTAATGACCGCGCACTTGAACTATTATAATTATTTTTATTTCAGTAAAAAACAAAGAGCCGCTGCGAGGGCTGCTATGGCCAAACACAGAATGAAGATAAGGTCTGACCCCGTTCTCCGGGGAGGCGGCCCTGTTGAAGGACAGGGAGAGGTCAGAAATACTGTATTATCCTGTCACATAGTGGATGAGAGATGCCATTGGTTCTCAAGCGCCTCTAGGCTTGCTGACGATGGATCAGTTTTCATAGCACTAATGACCGCGCACTTGAACTATTATAATTATTTTTATTTCAGTAAAAAACAAAGAGCCGCTGCGAGGGCTGCTATGGCCAAACACAGAATGAAGATAAGGTCTGACCCCGTTCTCCGGGGAGGCGGCCCTGTTGAAGGACAGGGAGAGGTCAGAAATACTGTATTATCCTGTCACATAGTGGATGAGAGATGCCATTGGTTCTCAAGCGCCTCTAGGCTTGCTGACTTGCCGCTGCGGCCATGCTGTAAAGATAACCTATATTGCGTTATGATAATTTTCTGTAGAATTGACTGTTGACATAATATTGATTTATTTTATAATTATTTTTATTTCAGAGAAAAACAAAAAAGAGCTGCAGCCGCCGTTTTGAAACACCGGGCAAAGATCAAGGCTGACCCCTGTTCTCCGGGAGGCGGCCCTCAAGAAGGACAGGGAGAGGTCAGAAATACTGTAATATATACTGTATTATCCTGTCACATAGCACTAATTTGACGGAGATTATCAATCTCCGTCTCGGGCACATGACCGCGCACTTGAACTTGACGGTGATTTACGTCGCAGGCTTTAAACTATTGTGTTAGAAGAATAGTATGTTCACAAAACCATATTTATTGAAATTGGAAAATGTATATAATATGCTTTATACTTTTAGGAAGAGGAAGGCCGCCAAACTACTGCGAGGCGGCCCCGCCCCCGCACAGGCTGAAGGAGCAAGTTTATTTTGTACTGTCTAATGACAATAAAAAATTATTTAACGTTTCTTAATGTACCTATTTCTTCCATTCTTTTCCAAAGCACCAAATATCGTGGATCTACAAGCTCACAATTGCATTGCGGAGAGACGCATTCTGAGCTTGTAGATCAGCTATTTTCACAAACACGTTGTATTTCGAAGTATAAACTATGGCGACCTCTTTGTGTTCATAGAGGCCCCCGCCCCCGGCCCCGCCCCCGCCACCGGCCCCGCCCCCGTTTTTGTTTTGTTATAATGGAAAATAATATTTTATATATTGAAAAAATAAAATACATACTGTACCCTCTACACTAGTCTCTTCTGTTTAGCAGATAGGTATGCCTTACTTACTGTAAGTGATGTCATCAAATATTTCTTATAGAGGGTATGCAAAGCTGAAACTTAAAGGAATTGACGGAAGGGCACCACCAGGAGTGGAGCCTGCGGCTTAATTTGACTCAACACGGGGAAGCTCACCCGGCCCGGACACGGAAAGGATTGACAGATTGATAGCTCTTTCTCGATTCTGTGGGTGGCCGCAAAATGTATACTGTTTAAATAGAACTACCCCCCCACTATAGACCATATTTATTGAAATTGGAAAATGTATATAATATGCTTTATACTTTTAGGAAGAGGAAGGCCAAACTCATTGGAAGACGAGGCGGACGAAGCTTAGATGTCCGGGGCTGCACGCGCGCCACACTGAGCGGCTCAGCGTGCGTCTACCCTTCGCCGAGAGGCGCGGGTAACCCGCTGAGCCCCGCTCGTGATGGGGATTGGCCCCCGGCCCACGCGGAGTTCTCCAACCTCTCTCTGTCCTTCCTGTACCTGTACCTCCTGTGCGCCTCATATCATGTATCATATAAAAAATGCAATAGGCCTACAGTAAAAGTCATATGTAAAGTGTGTGGGAGATTCATGATTAATGAGTTATAAAGTTAATTTCAGTTCTATTGCAACATTAGACCACTGTGTCTAGTCTTTATTTTTCTCTTGTGTTTAGAGTTTAAAGAGAACTTTTTAAACTTTAGTTTTTTCAACCAAGGTTCATGTTTTAGGTTATTAGACAAAGTAAAAGATGATTGTGAATTTCTTTTCATTTGCCCCGTGTGGTCGGCGACTAACTTCTTAGAGGGACAAGTGGCGTTCAGCCACACGAGAAGGAGCAATAACAGGTCTGTGATGCCCTTTGAAGAGCAGAAGCGGGCGACGCAGTTTGTTGTTGTTCTCAGTTTTGATTTACGTCTATATTAAATCATTAGTATTGGTTGACGGACTATAATACCTGTAGGAGCCATTAGAAGAGAGGCATTATTTGTATTATTATTATTACCAGTATTATTTTTGACCACCTGGTGGCGGGCTTTAGAAACACAGATGATAGAAGGTGAGCACTTATAAAGG
Organism: Protomyctophum bolini; assembly: GCF_963924005.1. Classification (NCBI taxonomy): domain Eukaryota; kingdom Metazoa; phylum Chordata; class Actinopteri; order Myctophiformes; family Myctophidae; genus Protomyctophum; species Protomyctophum bolini. The sequence goes on from NC_137883.1 coordinate 33,487,136, forward strand.
TGACACACAGGGGCACTAGGCAGGAACTAGACACAGGGTATGGTGGGAGCACACCGTTCTTACCAGCTCTCCACTCCAGACAAAATGGACGGCATGAAACAGGATAATCGATATATATTGGTATGTTCATCATCTACAACACTTCAATAAATACAAGTCAAACTGAGCTCTACGACTGGACATCCATCATTCATATTTCTGTGTGCACTGCTGCGTACGACCACTTTCACCACCTGTGAAGTAATGGGCAACAAATTCTGAAGGGAAGGATTGCCATTACATTACCATTACCGTTTGGTTTGTGTGCGACTGCGTTGTTGTGGACACTGTTTGAATTGGACTAATTTCCTTTAGAGTTGTTTCTGTATGCAGACAACGACAATTAAGGAGGCCGGCACCACCAGTGTACCACCGTCCTCACTAGGAGACGGAGATGTTTAAGGACTCCGGCCATCCCCAGAAGGTCTTAGGTCGCTCAACTCGACGCGCTGTCACACAGTGACTTGCTACTACGTTTTTTAACAGTTTCCACTCAACTATTTTATACCAAACTTGGTTACTTTTGACTTACTTTTAATGCTACTGGATCTCTTCTCCACTAGTCCCTCGAACATTTTAGTCTAGTTTATTTTTGACGAAATTGTAAATATATTTACTCTTAGTTTTAGTCACCATAGTCTTATAGCTTATAGTATTATATAGATTATACACTAGTATTATACAATATATTAATATAGTATTATATAGATCATACAACTAGTATTATACAATATATTGAAGTATTATATAGATTATACTCTAGTATTATACAATATATTAATGTAGTATTATATAGATCATACCAGTAGTATTATATAGATTATTATTATTAGATTAGATTATATTATAATTCCTCCAAGATAAATATGAATATATATGTGAGAAGTAGGTTTTTAGTTTGATTTAAATTAATTTGACAAACATTTGCGTCACTCACGGCACTCCATGTTAAGTGATTACTATTCTAATTATTATTAGCATACAGTATGTCAGCAGCTTACTCCACATAACTGATTGAAAACAACCCCTCCAGGATCTCAGGAAGCAGAGGAACCAGTGTTACGCCAGAATACATGAGCACCGGATAAAAGAGAAGACACTGGTCTGATAAGACTGCAAATGGCAAACATCAAAATGTGTACTTAGATTATACCACTAGTATTATACAATATGATATTATTGTGGCATTATTCAACATATTATCTAATTATCCTATATATTACAATTATGTAATACCATAGTAATTTAACCTCTTTCTATACCCATTATTATACCTTCAGTGAGACCTGCCGCCCATTCCACAGTGACACCCGTGTGTCAGACTCCTTATTCTCTCTCCTACTCTCAGGTTCTTGAGATGGATTTGATTCTTTATTTTGAACCTTCAGGTAAAACAGTAAAATAAAATAATAATAAACAATGGTGTAATGCTGCACGAGTTGTATCAAGTCATTTTATGACACACGTGTGCTTTTTTGCTGCCCCCCTCCCCCCCCCCCGGTAGACAGAGGAAGTGTAGCGCCCAGGATTACATTCTATAATTCTTGACACTGGGTTGCAAAATCGTGGGGAAAGTTTAAGAAGAAAACAAAAAAAACAAAGGCCTCTCACTGAAGCCAAAACCCCAGATTGCAACCCAAGTCACGGGTTCTGTTGCTTCGGTGCCACCTGTGTCAACACACCGACCACGGTGACGCTCAACCAGAACTCAAATTGAGAAATTCTCCAAATACTGCACCATTGTTGAGATGGTTGTCGAAGGTTGCTGCAGGCCACCATCCCTCCATCTCCTGCTGCAGCTGACCATAGAGAGCGATGACTTCTGGGCCTTGCTGCTCAAGAGACACTTGCAGAGCCTGGGGAGGAGAGGGTCATTTATCAGTGGGGTACAGGTACATATAGAATAGAACCACAGCCTGGGGAGGGGAGGGTCATTAATCAGTGGGGTACAGGTACATATAGAATAGAACCACAGCCTGGGGAAGGGAGGGTCATTTATCAGTGGGGTACAGGTACATATAGAATAGAACCACTAACCACTAATGTCACATGCTACTTGAAGCATAATTCAAATGTTTTATATTTGGAAAGTTAGCGTGCTGAAATAGAAGCCACTGTTATTGAGTTTAAAAAATAGAACAAGGAGACGGGTACCAATTATATGGTTGACAGGTTCAAAATGGGTGAGGTGGTCCAGAAAGATTCTAAAAAGGCCTTCTAAATCCTAACCCTTTAGTTTTCTGAAAAACTAATATTTACCCATGTTGCACTTTGTGCAAAGAATATATTCTAGAATAGGTACCGGTATATGAAAGTTTGACCTTTTTTTGTAATTCACAGGAAATTAATAATTAATATGAATTATGAAGGTAATGTTACCTCAGGAGAACGCTGGGGCACGGTGACGGCAGGCCGCTTAGGGCCTCTGGGGCTCTCCTGGTGAGAGGAAGCAGCAGCACTGGCGCTAGGAGGTCCCATGTGGGAGACCAGGGGGTCCTACAGCTGGTCTGGCATCAGGGCGCTAGGAAGTCCCATGTGGGAGGCCAGGGGGGTCCTGCAGCTGGCCTGGCATCAGGGTCGCCCGCCTCATCTCCAGAGGGTCTCCCGTGCGAAGCTCCTCGTCCGAGACTGTAAAGTCTTGACCGAGGCTTGGCTGGAGGGGAAGAGAAAAACAAAAACTGGGTTTAACTAAAGGGATAAAACGAGCGGGCCGGGGTGGGGTGGAGTTTAGCAAGAGGGTCCCAAAACAATTTGTCAAACCTCTAAAGATTTTAGTGTAAAAATAAAAGGCAATGGCATTTTTTTTCTTTAAACTCTTTCATGTTAGTTCCATTGATCCAAGCCTGGACACAATTATTTGATCAAATAATACGGACAAAAATATTTCCTTTGTGTAAACTTTTGAAGACTTTTAAAACATTTAACCAAATATTTTCGGACGTGGCTCCTCCACGGCCAAGTACATATTGACTTGAATGTCCTTGAAAAGGTTAGAGATCCAGGTCTTCACTCACCTGGGGCTCCAGAGGGTACTGGAGGTGCACTGGAGGTGAATTAGCCGAGTCTTGTTCCTCGCCTGCAGCTCTGCGATCCTCTCCACCCCGTCGTACAGAGAACCTGGAGGAGGAATAGTAGAGAAATTAGTTGACATCAGAGCTCATAGAATTAAGCTAAATCAAACCTCATGAGGGAAAATGTAATCTGCCATTTGTGAAACAGCATGAAAGGAGCTCCCCACTAGTGATCAGTTTCTAAACAATATAGAACAATATGTAGAATAAGGTATTATCACGTTCTTAAAACTATGTTCTCTCTTTCTACATCCAACCAGGTGAAGACATTTCATTTCATGGCTGAAAAAAAAAAAAAAAAAAGAGTACACAAGTAAAGTTAAAAAGCTCCCGCTGGACTCTGGTCGGTGTAGACTTGAGCACTGCATAATGATATCTGGCCAAATACACTAGTATTGTATAATACTAGTGTATATAATACTTCAATATATTGATATAGACTACTACAATATATTGTATAATACTAATAAATCACACAATGTTGTGTACAGTAGTAGGACAAACATGTAGACATTATGAATAAGATTTATAATGATAATAATTCACCTGCACATTTGCAGCGGAGTTCCACATCACTGATGGTCACCTTTTCCTGTGTGGACTCCACCATGCCAGACGTAAACATTGCCTGTACGGGTTTGAAAAGGTGAATGGTTGGCTCGGGGGTGTTCATGGGTTAGGCTTTTATTTACAGTGAGTAGGCTGGATAATATAGCGATTCATGTGAAAGCCAAGGCAGAATTGTGTACCTCAAAATAAGGGCTGAAGGAGGCCAGCACATAGCGATGGCAGGGGAACTGCTGCCTATAATACAAAAGTACCTCCTGAGATCCTGGAGGGGTTGTTTTCAATCAGTTATGTGGAGTAAACTGCTGACATACTGTATGCTAAATAATTAGAATAGTAATCACTTAACATGGAGTGCCGTGATTTTTTATACTATATTAATATATTGTATAATACTAGTGTATAATCTATATAATACTTCAATATATTGTATAATACTAGTGGTATGATCTATATAATACTATATTAATATATTGTATAATACTAGTGTATAATCTAATGCTATAAGCTATAAGACTATGGTGACTAAAATCAAGAGTAAATATATTGACAATTTCGTCAAAAATAAACTAGACTAAAATGTTCGAGGGACTAGTGGATAAGAGATCCAGTAGCATTAAAAGTAAGTCATTTTATGTTTGGTTGCCCTCGGCTGTTGTGTTCTGAATATAGCAGATCTACAAGATTGTGAGCTTGTAGATCGGCAATTTTCAGCATGCAACCAAGTTTACAATCTGCCATTGCGATGCCATCATGGCCATTCTAAAATCTTATGACTGAAACTCAAATGAAATTTATTCAAAATACTAAAACTACATCAAAATGTGGTGTCAAACTCAACACTTACATATATTTTCAGATGTCTCCTCTCTGGATATTGCAACCACACGTAGTCCTCCATGTATTTTAGTGACATCGTCCTGTGGCTCAAAGCCTCCGTGCACACTTCTTTCCATGTTAGCTAAAGAAAAACAAGACGAAAGGAATGCAAATGGTTTATCATCATCATTCAGTGTAATAATGAGTCTGTGTGCACCGCACATACCTCGTTCTCACCCCCACGTCCCCAAATATGAAGTTGACAATACATTTGTTTCATTTGGAGTGGTTTGTTCAGACATATTTTCAACATTTTACTGTCATTAATATACCTTAGAGCTGTTGTGTGGAAATAATAAAAAGGTTCCCCCATGAAAAAAATCATTAACCTGGTGAATCACATCTTGATGACATCAAGATGTGATTCACCAGGTTAATGATTTTTTTCATACCGCCAGTTCTAGGAAACACAGAATGGGGGGACTTTTTACAGCTCTAAGGTATATTAATGACATAGTAAAATGTTGAAAATGAGTGGAATGCCCCCTTAAGTGAAGTGCTATTTCAAATGTAGTGAGGATCCAAGATGGCCGCAGCACCAGGAGGGGGTGGGGCGGAGGTGAGCGGGCGGGGTCGACATATGCCCTTACTGGGCTGCATTCACAAATTCAAGACACCTGTCTTGCGTTTGTCTTGTCTGTGTTTAATGGCCGCTCCAATGCATTTCCAGTGGAAGCCCATATGGTTTGACCAGTCTTTGAAAGGCTGCATATATGGAGCCTGTCAGCAACTCTATCTCACCTCTAACCCTTAGATCTCCATATATGGAGCTGACCTGTTCTAACATGTCACAACAGGTTGCTTCTCGCCCTCAGGGCGTCTTACTGTGTATACTTGACTCATCCAGCGCCACCTGATGGAGGGCTCTCGCCACCATAAATGCATTGTGAATGAGCAACTCTTAAAGGGACACTTTTTGCAAAAAAAAGATATGTTAATGACGTTTAGAAGCTTTAGATCACTTTCCTGGGGGTATTTTGTCACATAATTCAAACCATTAATTCATTATTTGTGTTTACCATTTGAGATAACGGTAAGAAAATACTACTCAAAAGGACGGGTTGTCCAAGTATAGGACCTGCGGCAGTGCTGTGGTGTAAGAACTTAACGAGATGTCAACCCTGATGATTAAGAGTGGTTCTGAAGACTCTGTATAATGCAGCCATATCTGGGTTGTAAGGCCAAATATCCTGACTTGTACTGATGGTGTTGGAGTCTTTTCGGTGAGAGCTGGTCAAATGTGTTACAAAACCCTTTATAAAGTGCTTAGCTGAATGCTTGTGACATCACTGGCATTAGTGATGCTACGATGATGAGTCTGCACCTATCCACAGGAATTTTACCTTATGATGTCAGTACTAGATCTGAATCTGATGGCTCTATGGAGCTCTAGGTCAACCACGTCCAAATATGGGGTTTGGATAGGTTAGTAAGATATGTCGGATAGCTCCATATGGAGTACCAATATTCAGTGGGTAACTATTGTCAACCTACAGTATAACAAATAACCAACCCATATGAGGTGAAGGTGAGAGAAAGCCTTCCTTACAATGCTAGTGTGCAGAATAATGTACATCAGTTGCGTTATGTGAAATGTCCATCTCAGTTCACAACTAATTATAAGCTGGAGCCATCTAGGATGTAAGTAAGTCAGAGAGGAGGGGAGGGGGGGAGAGGGGAGTTGCACCACTCAGTTCTTTTTTAAATAGTTTTTAAAAATAGTTTATATAAATCAAGTCCTTTCTCTCACACACACACTTATGCCTCCTTTGTGCCAATGTTGGTACCCCTGGTTTAATGAGTAGGCTACAGTCAAATAGGACGGTCCAGACTCCAGACCAGAGCTTAGCAGGGCCAAGTGAGAATCAAACCCACAATGCTGCAGGCGCTATACTTTAGTTTCTTTAACAGCAGTTTGGTGAAGCAGGTTTGGCAGGCAAAGCAGCTGATTCGACTGAAGGTAATCACGCCTAATTGTGGGTGCATGTTTCAGTTACTGTAACTTTGCGTCAACAGGCTTTCCACACGGATTTACTGTAGGGCGAACGAAGGCGAACACATGATTGCTGGCAATTGTAGCAATGAAACAGCTAATTACCGAAACAGTCGACTACCTTCGACAATTATCTCCAAACCCAACTGGGCAATGTGGGCATCCTAAAAACCCAACAAAACAAGCTAGAAACATTAGCCCTGGTTGACTCTCGTATTCATACGAGATAATTCATGATAATCATCATGGCAGTCATGTATCAGGGCTAGAAACATTGTAACTACCATAACTAAATCCGCTAAAGGTAACTTTATCAATGATAAAGCCGAGGAAAACTAAAACAATCCTCGGGAGCTCTGGAAGCTACTAAACAATCAATAGGCTGTGGTCAGAAACTAAAAACCAGGTTTACAAACAAACATCAAATCGAATGACACCCTCATCAATGACAAGCTTGATTTAGCCAACTACTTAAACAGCTTTACAACATTGCAACAACGCTGCTTGTATCTTGACGAGCAACAGGAAATGTAAATTAAACTATTAAAGAATAACCCGTTTTAAACTGGCTTCACCCAATGTTGTAAAAATGGTAAGAGGCAGGATTTGCATCCGAATTAAAACGGGAAGAAAGTTTGAAATGCTGGCTAACAAACATACCTGCAGGATTCAACAGGCACTGGAGCTTCAGTTTTCTCATAAACAATCAAACAAACTACACTTTACAAACAGTGTGAGACTCATACCTCGATCTGGTCTGTGCTCTGGGTCCACGTGTAGTCTGCTCTGTACATTGCCAGCACCAAGTTTCTAAAAGCACAGTAAACACCAGTAAGTCTCTAAACACATTAAACATAACCTGCAATGTGTAAGCCTTTTGGTAACATTATAACACAACACACCTTGTAAAGTTGGTTTGCACCGAATGTTTGCATTGTTACCCTGGCGAGCGACGCTCGCATCCAGGTGACAACGAGAACAAACGCTAGTTCATGCTGATCTCACGAGAGCATGGAGCTCTGTCTGCTTTAGGCGGAGGCTCCCAGGTCCTAAGGTCCCTAGCCTCCTACTGCCATCAGTCACATTTAGTTTTTATATTTTTCCAAAATGAATACATGGCAGGCTGGCAACCAATAGCCAAAATTACAATTATGAATTATTGGACATTTAGCCAACTAAAACAATTGTGAAGGTTCTTTGCTGATTGCTGTAGTAAATAGGGCTACAGCTACAGCAATTACTTTTCAAGTTTTGAAGAACATATATTTGAAACCATCTTAATCTTTTGATAGGTATAAGTTTGCATACGCATTTTGGAGAAGCTCAATGATCTCACTATCCTGCATGTTAGTATCTTATCTGCTTTCTCTGATTTGTAGGTAGGCTACCTAAAGAGGTCCTGATTCTGTAAATTAAATGTGTCTTTCAGGTCCTGGAAGCTCATAACATTACCCTGTTTTAAAAGAGTACAATATGCAGAGAGGCCATTCCCAATCCAACTTCTAAACCTCATGTCATGTGACTCATGTCCTACTAGGTCTGAAGTCTAGATCAGGGGTAGGCAACCTTAGGCACCAGTGCCAACATTGGCACAAAGGAGGGTGATCACTGGCACACTGGCAAGTGTGTGAGAGAGTATTTTTGGTTTTAAATAAACTATTTAAAAAAATGCAGTCAAATAAATGAAGTCCCTCACATTAGTGTGTAAATTACATCCTGCATTCTACATTCATTAAAACTGAACTCTGCCCTGAGGCTAATGATCATTATAACAACGTCAAAGAAAATATTTAAAAATAAGGAAAAACGTTATATTTGTGGACAAGCAAAATATGTTGGCATTTTTCACGTGGTGTCATTAAAATTAATTAATGTTGATATGGCACACTGACGATCTAGAAAATAAAAACATGGCACTTCATTTAAAAAAGGTCGCAGACCCCTGGTCTAGATCATATGCAAACCCTGTGAGAATTCCGGATGGCAAAATACATGTCTGTAAATGTTGTACAAAGTGTTAGGGGTGCAGCAGTAAATTGAACTCAGAGATTGAATCTATTACAAACATAATCAATTATTAAAATAGTCATTTAATATACCGGTACGTAAATATGTACGTATTATAATTAACTTGTTTATAACGCATCATGTTGATGCCAAGTGCAATGCAATGTGCTTTTAGTAACACCAGAGGGCAGTATGCACATGCAACTTCAGAGGTGAAAAGTCAACACCCAGACTCAATGGGGGGGAAAAGTCAGTTTACATTAATATCAAGCCACCATACATTTACAACACTTCACTTTAAAGCAGTGGTTCTCAAAGTGGGGTCCGGGGACCCCCAGGGGTCCTTGAGGGAGTTCCAGGGGGTCCCCAGCTAAATGATAGTTTGGAACCAAATGGACCCTTTATGGGTCTGTAACTCTGAGAGTGTACAAATGGAACCAAATGACGGTAGCCTAATTGAGGTCAAACCCGGGGGGCCCTTGAAATGAAAATGTATGAAAATCACTGCAAATCTTTCTCTTATGGGGGTCCCTACTCCCTGGCATATATTTTCTAACGGGTGGGTCTGCATGCTATTGAGTGTCATTTTGGGGGGTCCCCTTGACATGGAAGAGTTTGGGAACCACTGCTTTAAACGTACATGAAATCCTACTATTGATCATCAGTTCAGATGAAATGAGGAAGAGGCTATAGGCGGGGAAAGAGACATGAAGAAATGTGTCGCTTTTGACTAGAGATAACGGAGATAAGTTCAGCATGTTAGGGCAGGATGTCTTGCCACGATGTTGCATCAGATGATGTTGCGTCAGAGCTCAGCCTCTGCACAGCTGTACAGCTGGGGCTGTCCAATAATGTGTCTGCACTGCATGCAGCTGCCTAATCACAAGTGGTGGAAAGTATTAAACTAAGTCCATTTACTTCAAAAAAATGTTATCCCACGATTTTACAACCCATTCTTTTCCACCCAGTGTCAATTATCTAATCATGTAATCCTGGGCACTACACTTCCTCTGCCAACCTGGGGAGGCAGCGGAAAGGAAAGGAAAGGTACCATGTTTACCCAGGGTAACTGGACTATAAGCTCAAGAACTTGTTTACAGCCAGGCCCTGCTCATAGAACATTTCATGGTAGGGGTTCAATGCCTTGTCCAAGAGCACTTCATTTAACTTAATTTTAACGTGCCGGTCTGGGGATACGAACTAGTGACTTTTTCGATATCAAGACCGCTCCGCAAACCGTTCGGCCACCGCTGCCTCATAGGTCTGACCTCATGCTTTCTTCTATGCATGAGGAGTCCAAGCTGCTTCTTTTCACCTGACAGGGGGGAGTTAGTGGAGGGGGGGGGGGTAGTTTAGAGACCTGCATTTTTATCATAGGCCTATAGAGTACTTTTACTTTTAATATATAGAGGGTATGCGCATGCATAAAGTGAATTTTAAGTGGCAAGGTGAATGTGCAAAGTGAGTTTAACATTGTATAACGTTGTTTAATGCAATCAGACAGGACTTTTCTGTTTGGATGTATGGGCTGTCACGGCCAGAAAGTAGTTTTTTGACACTCAGTAGGGAGTATAGGCGTTCCCACATAACTTCACATATCCTCTATTTTGATGCCAATACTTTTGTAATTTTACTCAAGTAAAAATTTGGAATCCAAGACTTACTGAAGTGCCCTTGAGCAAGGCATTGAACCCCTACCATGAAATGTTCTATGAGCAGGGCCTGGCTGTAAACAAGTTCTTGAGCTTAGTCCAGTTACCCTGATGGGTAAACATAGTAACGTTGCTTTGCTTTGCTTACTTGTCCGGTAGTCTGTCAAAGGAAAAGTGAAAAGAAAAACGTTCTAATCATGTGGATTGGACTATAATAACATTTGCATGTGACTTGAGGGCCATCGTGTGTGTCCTGATCAAGGTCCCTTGTTTACCAAAACATGTATAAATAAATCAGAGAACAGTTCGAAGAATCTGAATATTATAGAGTCAGGACACCACTTCTTGAATCTGAATATTATAGAGTCAGGACACCACTTCTTGAATCTGAATATTATAGAGTCAGGACACCACTTCTTGAATCTGAATATTATAGAGTCAGGACACCACTTCTTGAATCTGAATATTATAGAGTCAGGACACCACTTCTTGAATCTGAATATTATAGAGTCAGGACACCACTTCTTGCCGGCCTGGTATATTTATTGTTATTAGTACAGCTTGGCCCAACATTGTATAATTGATTGCATGATTGCGTCGCAAGCCAATACTAGAAGATATAAGCCTGGTTGTTAACGCATGCCACCCTTATTGGTCATAGGCTAATCATAGATAGTGTGTGTCCATGGGTCATATAGGCTCAGTGCATAAACTGTAGTTCCCTTTTCCAGAAGGTGACATTAAACATATCCTGTCGATTACATATACTGTGGGTGGGGTCATATTTCTCTATTCAATTCAATGGAGCTGTATTGGCATGAGAAAGCATACGGTATGTTTACATTTCCAAAGCAATTTCTCATAGCTTCGTTATTTTGATTGGGTCCAAGTTTTGCCTAATTTTTACTTAGTTGGATTAACAAAACTATATCTTTGAACTACTATTAAGTGTCGTGCTGCATCCTGCACTCATCCACTAGCCTGGCTCCAGCCCCTGAATCGCTAGCCACATTAAAAGTTTATGTTCAGGCGATTGAATAATGGAGTGAAACAAAATGAAAATTCAGGCTGAGTGTCAGGCTACTCATCCACAACTCCTCGTATATAGAGAGTGTACTTTAAAACCAGCCTTGTGCTTTGTTTCCAACACAATTTATGATGAATTGAACAAGGTGGACCCTCTTGTAAACAAGTCTATAGTGCTTTATTGGCTCGTCCACTCACAGTTAATTAACAGTCTTTGTATTGAGTTGTGCTTGTAATGTACTGTAATTCTACAAACTGTTAATAAATACGTTAATCAATCAATCAATCAAACAGCATCAACGTTGCAGACGATGGCTGTGTATTGCAAGGAGAGCTGATTCTAGGCTATTCAAAGTCTGAGTAACCACGACAACCATCAGTTGGCTATCATGGGGGGGAGGGGGGTGTCCACACACACACACACACACACACGCACACACACAATGCAGCCCACGCCCGCTGGTATCCAAACAAACAACAATAATGTTTTTTAGTTTTGGCGGTACAGTGCGGGCCTTTTACTTGAGTAACAAATTCAGCATTCAGCGTCACGGGTTGGATCATGGGGTACACACCCCATGATCACATCATGGGTTGGATTGGGGGTAAGTCCCTCTGGCAACATGCTAGCGTCATGGGGGTGTCTACATCAAGCTACACAAACAGGAGATTTGGCTCCTGATTTATGGGCAGTTTTTCAAAAACCCAAACTGGGACCCTCACTTAAATCCGATGCAGAAAATTTGCGAAAACAGGCGACACAACAACTCATTGCATCGTGACAGCTTGTAGATCTACTATTTTTGCTATACTTGCAATACAAATGAATGAATTGTTCTACTTTATATGCACGTTCTCAAAACAAGTGCTGAAAACCGGGACAACTTGGTCATTAATGTTGAAGGCCGGGACATTTAAATGTTTTTAATAGGGATATTGGCTGGGACTAGAGACAAACACCACATGGCTTGAGGAACCATTGGGTCCCAAGGCTAGTAGTAACTGCTACTGCCAGCACAGGAATGTCTGCAGACTGTATTGTGGATAAATGTTAGTGTTCGTTCGTCCAGTCGACTGTCCCTTTCCCCAAGAGAGAGAGAGAGCAGAGATATGCAAAGTGTTGGACTTGTTATCTTAACTGCATGGCAAATACACAACCCTGTTAACAACCCCCCCCCCCCCCTCCCCCCCCCACACACACACACACACACACACACACACACACCCACACACATTATGCATATGCCTGCACTCACACACAGCGATAAGATCTTCAGTGTTTGATTGAAAGAGGCTGATTGAGTTACTGAAGTAGATTCGAGAACCTTATCAAACATCACCTACTGGGAATTACAGATTGCGGTGCGTTTGCCTTCGTTGACAGCACTGGTAATGCAAAGCTGAACTGCTCAAACCTTCATTCCTGTCACCGACTTACTTTCACTTCCATGTCTAAAACACTAATACAATGAAAGAATTGCAAAAGAACACAGTGGAAACTGAGCATAAGAGAGAGAAGATTCAATGCAAATACAATTTTATCATAGTGCCAAATAAGGATATCTCTTTGTGACGGTGACCCAGGGTCTAGGGCAGTGGTTGAGGTGGTCCGGGGACCACCAGACATGACCCAGGGTCTAGGGCAGCGGTTGAGGTGGTCCGGGGACCACCAGACATGACCCAGGGTCTAGGGCAGCGGTTGAGGTGGTCCGGGGACCACCAGACATGACCCAGGGTCTAGGGCAGCGGTTGAGGTGGTCCGGGGACCACCAGACATGACCCAGGGTCTAGGGCAGCGGTTGAGGTGGTCCGGGGACCACCAGACATGACCCAGGGTCTAGGGCAGCGGTTGAGGTGGTCCGGGGACCACCAGACATGACCCAGGGTCTAGGGCAGCGGTTGAGGTGGTCCGGGGACCACCAGACATGACCCAGGGTCTAGGGCAGCGGTTGAGGTGGTCCGGGGACCACCAGACATGACCCAGGGTCTAGGGCAGCGGTTGAGGTGGTCCGGGGACCACCAGACATGACCCAGGGTCTAGGGCAGCGGTTGAGGTGGTCCGGGGACCACCAGACATGACCCAGGGTCTAGGGCAGCGGTTGAGGTGGTCCGGGGACCACCAGACATGACCCAGGGTCTAGGGCAGCGGTTGAGGTGGTCCGGGGACCACCAGACATGACCCAGGGTCTAGGGCAGTGGCTGAGGTGGTCCGGGGACCTATGTCACAGTACCAAATGTAACCAAGCAAGCAAGGTAAAAAAAACAATACACAAATACTTAACTCTGGGAAATGCCCAGGTTAAAACACTCTAATGTAAAAAATGTTCCATACTGTTGTTCATACCTGAATTGTAATTCAGGTATGAAGCTGCAGGCCATATAACAATTCACCCCAGGTATGCATTTGGCCCGCGGGCCACACTTTGGACACAGCTAGCTGCTGTATAGTGTGATCAAGTACAGGGATTCAATCTACATAAAAACTGAATATGGAAACGAGACGTTTCTGCCCGAAAGCAACGCAAATATACTAGAGATATAGATAGAGACAGCGGTGGAGAAAGACAGGGAGGAGGAGGGTGGGAAACCTCCAGGCGAGGTAAACAGTCGCAGCCTGCCCTGCAGTGGAGGGACAGCGAGGAGCTAGCGGGACGCAGGGTGCATTGGGGAAGAGTTTAGGCAAACACACTGACCTCACCTCATGGCCTCCTGCAGCTGGCCGCTGTCCCAGGGTGTGACCCCTCGCACCCCCATTGTCCGTCCCAACACTGCCCTTAATGGCCCTGTTAGTTAGTCGCCACTATGGCTGGCGCGCGCGCACACACACACACACACACACACACACACACACACACACACACACACACACACACACACACACACACACACACACACGCACACGCACACGCACACACACACACACACACACACACACACACACACACACACACGCACACACACTCGTGCACACACAAACTGGGGGGTGGGGGTGTCACTGTTTACTCTTTTGCATCACCTTGGCTTCACTGCTGCCTTTCCTGGAAAACAACACACCGCGGTGTGTCAATGCGACCTCCCATACAAGAGGTCACTGTACTGTAGGCCTTCATTGGCGTACATTCTCATATGCACAGCGATTCTGTAATCAGATTTGTTTGCAAAACTTTACAAATCCTCGACCTATAATGCTGCATGCGCTTTGAAAATATAGCTGCATCTACGACCTTGTAGATATATAATATGCTCTGTTCGCTATATTTGTCATATGACAACATATACTGTACTAGTAGTGCATAGGTTCTCAAAGTGGTGACCCACCCCCCCCCAGGGGTCCTTCAGGGAGTTCAAGGGGGTCCCCCAGCTATGATGGATAGTAAGGAACCAAATGGACCAATGGATGTGTAACTCTGAGTGTACAAAGGGAACCAAATGGACCGGTTAGGGTCCATTTGGTTCCCTTTGTACACTCTCAGAGTTAAATGGGGGTCCACGGGCTAATTAGTGTCAATTTGGGGGGTCCTCGGCACGAAAAAGTTCTGGAACCACTGTAGTAGTGTACTATTTTTTTTTGGTTTTTTTTACTCCTGTTAAAGCTTATAATAATGATTTGACACATTATTTGTGGATCATTTGAACTCCTGCATTCCTTTTATGATTTTATCCAGTTATGCTATGACTGAGTTAACCCATTCTGAACGGGCACCCATTTTGGTGTTAGCATCATGTTATGCTTTACCTATTGAAAAATAGCAGATCTACAAGCTCATATCGCGCCACCGAGTGGCGCGATACGAGCTTGTAGGTCTGCTATTTTTGAAAAATTCAAAGAACGACTGACATTTTTAGAATCTGATCTCAGGTCAGAATGGGTTCATCAGACCAGTGTGTGTCCAGTGGAAACCTCGTATGAATCTGATCTCAGGTCAGAATGGGTTAAATGCAAAACATGATGCATTTTTATGCATTACTCTGATTAGAGAAATGTTGTTCTCAAACATGTTCATGTCAAGGACACACCAAACTATTTGTCCTCGTATACGGGTATACCCCCCATATTCTGTTTGTCCTCGTATACGGGTATACCCCCCATATTCTGTTCTATTTGTCCTCGTATACGGGTATACCCCCCATATTCTATTTGTCCTCGTATACGGGTATACCCCCCATATTCTGTCCTCGTATACGGGTATACCCCCCATATTCTGTCCTCGTATACGGGTATACCCCCCATATTCTGTCCTCGTATACGGGTATACCCCCCATATTCTGTCCTCGTATACGGGTATACCCCCCATATTCTGTCCTCGTATACGGGTATACCCCCCATATTCTGTCCTCGTATACGGGTATACCCCCCATATTCTGTTCTATTTGTCCTCGTATACGGGTATACCCCCCATATTCTGTCCTCGTATACGGGTATACCCCCCATATTCTGTTCTATTTGTCCTCGTATACGGGTATACCCCCCATATTCTATTTGTCCTCGTATACGGGTATACCCCCCATATTCTATTTGTCCTCGTATACGGGTATACCCCCCATATTCTATTTGTCCTCGTATACGGGTATACCCCCCATATTCTATTTGTCCTCGTATACGGGTATACCCCCCATATTCTGTTCTATTTGTCCTCGTATACGGGTATACCCCCCATATTCTGTTCTATTTGTCCTCGTATACGGGTATACCCCCCATATTCTATTTGTCCTCGTATACGGGTATACCCCCCATATTCTATTTGTCCTCGTATACGGGTATACCCCCCATATTCTATTTGTCCTCGTATACGGGTATACCCCCCATATTCTATTTGTCCTCGTATACGGGTATACCCCCCATATTCTATTTGTCCTCGTATACGGGTATACCCCCCATATTCTGTTCTATTTGTCCTCGTATACGGGTATACCCCCCATATTCTGTTCTATTTGTCCTCGTATACGGGTATACCCCCCATATTCTGTTCTATTTGTCCTCGTATACGGGTATACCCCCCATATTCTGTTCTATTTGTCCTCGTATACGGGTATACCCCCCATATTCTGTTCTATTTGTCCTCGTATACGGGTATACCCCCCATATTCTGTTCTATTTGTCCTCGTATACGGGTATACCCCCCATATTCTGTTCTATTTGTCCTCGTATACGGGTATACCCCCCATATTCTGTGTCAAGGACACACCAAACTATTTGTCCTCGTATACGGGTATACCCCCCATATTCTGTTCTATTTGTCCTCGTATACGGGTATACCCCCCATATTCTGTGTCAAGGACACACCAAACTATTTGTCCTCGTATACGGGTATACGCCCCATATTCTGTTCTATTTGTCCTCGTATACGGGTATACCCCCCATATTCTGTGTCAAGGACACACCAAACTATTTGTCCTCGTATACGGGTATACCCCCCATATTCTGTTCTATTTGTCCTCGTATACGGGTATACCCCCCATATTCTGTGTCAAGGACACACCAAACTATTTGTCCTCGTATACAGGTATACCCCCCATATTCTGTGCATGATCTGTGTATATTTAAAATGCCTTTTTTTTCTCTACACGTTTATTTTTCACAATAGCAGATGTACAAGCTCACAATGCGACACGTTGTGAGCTTGTAGATGTGGTATTATGTTCAAAGAGCTCGGACTGGCACAGAAAATCGCGGCCCTGGCATTTGTGGTCCTCACCACCGGCCCAAAGACGCTATGATGTCTTTTTTTCACTCCCCTAAAACCCATTTTGGGCAGGAACCCCTTTTGGTGTTAGCATCATGTCATGCTTTAGCTATTGAAAAATAGCAGATCTACAAGCTCGACTGACATAGAAACAGCTTTTTCAGAAAACTGTCATTTTCAAACAGACATTTTTAGAATCTGATCTCAGGTCAGAATGGGTTAAGTGACTATGTGTGTCTCTGGGTGCGTCTGAGCACGAAAATAGCATGGTTGTTTTTCACCACCTGTGCGCAACCTAACACACACACAAACACATATTAACTGTATATATGGTGATTTCAGGTGTGCCAGTACAGTACAGTACAGTAGAGGGACGCACACGGTAACTCTGTCATTTCTCAACCGTTTTGGACGCAGGGCGGCACCCTGGGAACCCCCACACGGAGTTGTACCACTCACTTCACACGGGTGTGATTCTTCTTATTGTTTTGGCTCAGCCCCATTACTGCCCATGCAGCCCTTAGGACATCTGCCAGAAAGTCCAATTACGGGGCTAAATGGGTGAGATGGGCTGAGCTACTCATGTTATACATGTGCTTATTTTTGCTCTGTTCAACTATATGGCCTTTTCCCATTCCTAAGCACATTTAAGAAAAATAAAATTTCAACTGAAGCTTATAATGGCTCTAATTAACGGGGGAGGGGGTGGGGGGCTATTTAGAGTAGGGGCTAATGAACGTATAGGCTTACGTCTGGGGGTGGGAGGAGGGAGGGAGGAGGGGGGGGGGGGTGTTGTGACTGACACACAATCACATGCTCACGCGCGCTTCCAATATCTCACATTCTTGCCAGTTTTGCCTGTTTTCAGCCAGGCACCTGAATCATCTGTAATTCTCAACAGATGACACACAGACAGCTCTTTGAGTGCTGACATCAACCATGGACACTTATGTCTCTTGGAAAAAGGAGGACAAAATAATTATTTTTTGTATGTGATTTTGGCTAAAACTGTAAACATAAATCCCTCCCTATATAAACATGACCTTCCCTATTATCATAACTATAGCCTATCCTATAACCTTTCACCATGAGTTTCAACAGCCGGCATGTTCAAGGCAAGAATGTTGCAACCATCATTCACCTGGCTGTGGTCTGTGGGACACTCAATGGAGGTTCATTGTTTGTTGTGCCGCCTTTGAGCCAGTGACGGTATTCACATGCAGAGAGAGCCCAGTAATCAGTGTCTGGGTGTTGGGTAACAGGCTCAGCCAGCCATGCAGCACGGGAGGACGGGCGGGGCAGGGGTGTGACATCTAATAGTAGGCCTATACTACGCCCCTGGTTCCCAAAGTGGGGTCCGGGGGACCTTGAACGAGTTCCAGGGGGTCCCCAGCTAAATGATAGTTTGGAACCAAATGGACCCTTTATGGGTCTGTGATTCTGAGAGTGTACAAACGGAAACAAATGGACCCTATAACGGGGTAAATTTGGTATCCATTTGTATACACTCTCAGAGTTAAATTAACATTGATTTTTACAATATTAATTGGAGTCTTGGAGATAGAAATGCCATTAAATGTCAAACTGCGGGTCCTTGAAATTAAACGGGTTGAGAATCATTGCTAGAGCCGTAGAAATCTTCTCTTATATGGGGGTCCCTGGAATGTATGTTCAAATGGGGGTCCGCGGGCTAATTAGTGTCAATTTGGGGGTCCTTGACATGAAAAGGTTTGGGAACCACTGCTATACGTTTTCCATTTCAATTAAATTCAATACAAAGGAGCTTTATTGGCATGAGAAAATATACGGCGACATTGCCACAGCAAGTGCCAAAAAAAAAAGAAAAACTATACAAACAAATGGACAACGTATACAGTTGGAGGGGATACAACATTGTGTTAAACAGAGCTATGTCACTTTGCAACGTCTTTATGTTGGCACGGTTATAACGTTTTTTGATACAAATTGATAGCAGCAATCTTTCAAGATACTTTTGGGACAATTAGCAGCATTTTACTCCAATCTATTTCAAATAGTATACAAAAAGCCTCAAATTTCAAGTATGTTTAAAAGTAACATTAAGTCGGACTGGACCCCCATTCGCATTTATTTTGTGCCAGGAACCGGCATGCAAGATTTATGTTGTTTTAAAAAAAAATCATTTTTCTTCCTCAAATTGTTCACATTTTTTCAAGACAGTTCCAAGATGTTTAGTCCCCGGACCCCTCTGTGAGAACCACTGCATTACAGTACCGTAAACATCTGGAAGACATACGCTAGTGTCTGAGGCAACGACAGACGCCTGCATGCTCTGTGATCCACACCCCTAATCATAGGCTCTGTAAGCCTCGCCCCGAGCTCCAGGGAGGATCCCCACGTAAGTGTGTGTGTGTGTGTGTGTGTGTGTGTGTGTGTGTGTGTGTCACAAGGGTGGGGCGTAAATAAACTTGATTGTGCACACACATAGTGCCACAATCAAGTCTCACTGGGTTTTCTCTAGACCAGTGTTTCCCAAACAAAGGCTGGGACCCAGTTTTTGGGTCAACGCAACCAGTTGTATGGGTCATAAGTTAATATCCCAATGTTTATGTTTAACAAAATAAATAAATATAGGCCTATAGCCATCGCACTAAATTGTGAGCTTGTATATCGGACATTCAAAACAAAATCTAAAACTAAAACCTGTTGTGATTCATGATTAAAAAAAATAACGTTTGTGTCACGAGGAGATTTAAAATCTATCTTTTGGGTCTCATGTTGAAAAAAGGTTTGGAATTAGACTTGCCTTTTAAGTCCACTTTGGGAGCAATTAGCTCACTCAGATGCTTCAGTGTTTCATGTGTTAGATTTTCAAGTAGCAACGCTGGCAGAAGACAATTCACTTGCACTCTTACCAAAGAGCCATTTCTTGTCTTATTTTGAGCAGCATTTGACTCTTAATCTTGGCCCACTAGCTATGGTAGAACAAAGATATGTTATAAAGCCAGATTTAACTCGATTACACTAGCAAAATGAGACAGCCCCATAGCCTATAGTTTTGTATCCCACACAGTAAACATTCATCAAATGATACATTGCCATGTTATGAAGAGATCTACAAGCTCTGTCATTTCTGGTGAAGAGATTTGTTGTAGGCTATAGATTGAAAAAGAATGCACCATAAGCACATTGCAACTCGGGTCCATTTTACTAAGAATAGAAGGTGGTTAAAATAGGAGTGCAATATGAATGTATAGGACTCCGCTGTAGTCGGGATATTTGCAGAAGAGTCCCTATTTGCTGTCTTCACTCCTCAGTTTTGAATTTTCCTATTGCATTAGTAATTATTGACTCTTATAACACAGTGCAAATATAGCTATAGGGTGTATGCACAGCGGCATGTATAATGGGATTCAACGGGTTCCATCTCTTCGGCTGTTTGGCTCATAGGCATCAAGGTCAGTGTTCACGACCAGTGGTCCATTTTGACACTGACGAAGGCCTGCGCGCCGAAATGCGTTTGTCTGTCTCGTATGACTGCTCCTGCGGAACACTATCTTTATTAATAAAGACTCTTACTCGACTGGAAGTGCGGATTTTTAATTCATTTTCTACACGACCAGTGGTGAACACTAACAGAGTATTATTTACGGTCAGAAAACCTGTCTACGTATTCTAACTTAAGTAACTTTTAGTGTGGTGTTTTTGTCCTCGTAAAGCTCGCAACGCATCGCAAAGCGACACGTTTTGAGCATTTCAAAACTGCTGCTTTTGAATCACAATCCTGAAAAGTAACAGTTTTGGACACAATGAGGCAGTGGTGGCCGAACGGTTTGCGGAGCGGTCTTGATATCGGAAGGTCGCTATAGTTCGTATCCCCGGACCGGCACGTTAAAATTACCACCGCTGAAGTGCCCTTGAGCAAGGCATTGAACCTCTATACCATGAAATGTTCTATGAGCAGGGCCTGGCTGTAAACAAGTTCTTGAGCTTAGTCCAGTTACCCTGCAGGGTAAACAAACATAGTACCTTTCCTTTCCTTTCCACCTGACAGAGACGACTACACTACTACATTTAAAAGATGAATATCGTTTGACTCTGCTACAGTATTTCTATAGAAAACATTATGAATTTACCCCTCTATATAGGCCCCATTTCAAATAATAGTGAAGTTATAGCAGCTCTACAACCTCACAACATGACGCGATGCGGTACTTTAACTGCAACATTTGAGCAACTTTCACTTGTTTGTGGTGTGATCTTTGACCAGGAGTATCTTATCTCTACTGACTCAAGTATTGCGGTCGAGTACTTTCTTTGCTCTAATTCCCAGTTATCTCATGACCAGGGACATGCACACATATATAGACATCAAAGGTGACTTCAGCCCCTGCCCTTTTACCCGTCTGTAAAACCAAAACAACGGCCCTCTCCAGACCACGAATGCAGCATTTAATACACGGTGGAAAGAAATGCTAAATGCCCTCCTCTCCTTTCCATACCATGCCAGAAGGCACCATTCAGGAGATTTTTGTTTATAAATCCATGTCGTTACACCTGCATCTCTCTCCACTATAGCTAAAGAGTGCTGGGTTGCGGCCCGGAAATAGCTGATCTACAAGCTCTCAACGCGTCGCAAACACTGTCTGCACCTCCCTGCCCATGACATATTAACATATCACTTCTAGGGGTATATATATAAATAAAGGTCTCCACTTGCGTGTAAGCTGATGTCCGACGGGGCTTCCCACCCGAGTTTCCAAGTCCAAGAATAACTTTCACCTAGAAAGAGAAAGGTGACATTAATTATGGAATCAACTCATTGCTCACATCTGAATAATGGCAATGACAATGAAGCCATTATTGACACAGATTTGTCTGTGGGCTTCTGCTGAAATTGCATGCCGTTTCCTCTTTCGTTGGGAAGTGCAAATTAGGCACTTCTATTTTCTTGTATCGGGGAAGTCTCGTTCTCTATTCAGGTTACTAGTTAGGCCTTACAACCAGAACCCACCTAACCCCTGCTCATTATGCTATAGGGTCGGGCCAGATGGCTCAGGGTAGAGGACAGAAGAAGAAAGCAATGAACTTGCAATGGGCCTGGTCTTCAAGATACACATTAAAACAGGGACACCCATGATGTACCTGTCAGACTACTTCAAAACACGGGAAGGGGACTCGCGATGCGACACATTGTGCTATAGATATATTATTATTATATATTATATATTTGAAATCTTGTGAAAAGGGACATTCTGCTTAATGAGTACTTTATACTTTTGGTACACATTTTTATACCAATACTTTTGCACGTTTACTCAAGCGGATTTTTAATTCCGTATTTTTACTACTCAGTATCGATACTTTACCGGAGTAAAATAAATCACACCCGTGTGAAGTGAGGAGCGCTCTTATCATTATACATCATCATACATCATCTCATGAACAACTGAATTTATGCGAATAGTTAGCCGATTTGCTCGTCTAGATATACGACGTAAACTTTCCCTTCATTGTCAATGGCATTTAAAGTTTGTGTTGCCACAAATCTATCTCATATTTGAGGGACAATTTTCATTGTCAATGGCAAATGATGAGACGTGGGGAGACAAAAGCTGCATATAGGAGGGACTAGCGCCCCTCAAAAATGTGAGTACTTTCTCCACCTCTGGTTGTGCTGTGTGGCTGCAGTGGCTAACAGACAAACGACCGTACTACGACACCCAGGCCTTGTCCTATTTATCATCATTCAGGCCCCAAAAGGAAAGAACATCCTGTGTTTCACCCCGGTGTCTTTTGTGCCGCACAATTGGTAACATGAAGATCGTCAAAAGACAAACTCTGTGCAGGGCTTCTCAGTTGTTGATTCTACGCCGTGCTCTCAAGGCTGTGCAAACACAGCACGGTGTTTGATGTAAAGCTGCCGCTGAGGTGACAGTCTGGAGGGTAAGAACTACACCTTGTAAACCCTAAAAACAGCTTTACATATCGCACAAATGCAAATTCCCTCTCTGTTTGAGGACAAATAGGTCCTCCAGGAAATCTATAGGCTAGGCTAGGGTGTCACAGTGTAACTGTGAACTTGCTTGCTGTGCCTCCATGTATAGTAACGAGGTGAGGGCTAATAAAGACACTTTGAGTTTGACGGGCGGGGTCCTGATATTAAACAGTAATGGATGATAAAGGGATGTCAGAGTAGAGTGACCCAAATATTCAAAAAACCCAAACTGGGGCCTTTATTCGATTTACAATTCTGGTATTTTCTTTACTTTTGGACACATTCTTTGTCATTGTTTTGAATGTTTTGGGGAGCACCTTGGTGAACTGCACCTTTCAACGGAACATTATAAAACATATATGTCAGCAGAGCATTCAAAACTATGTGGCAGTGAACGTTGAAAACCGGCAGAACCAGGGGGTGGGCCGGGTCACAGAGTTTGAGAACCACTGCTTTACTGTAATCTCTCTCTCTCTCTCTCTCTCTCTCTCTCTCTCTCTCGCCAGCTGGTACACAGCATGCAGGAAGCAGGAAAAGATCATTTCACAGAAAGAGGGCAGAGTGGTAAAGCTGGTTATGATCGTTGGTTGAAAAAAAGAAAACATCCTTCTCAAGAAGAGGACAAGGAAATGACTTGATAGTTGATACTGTATATCAATGTCTGAGTGCCACAACATCATTTACATAAATGCCAAAGCGACATATTTTAGAGCACGCCGCTATTTGGCCTGCAGGGAAATTAAACCCGGCTCAATGTCACAGCTCCACCATTCCGACATTGAACCTTTAATGTAAACAATTTCACCACTTTTAAACCCTATAGTCTTATATGTTAAAATAGACGATCTACAACAAGCTCACAGTGCAGATTTGTGACGAAGGTTCTCCCCAGAAGAATATGCTGGAGTTCAAGTGGTTAACTTGGTTATAACCTATAACTTAAAGGAAAAGGTCTCCGTCAGGTGGAAAGAAAGAAAGAAAGGTACTATGTTTACCCTGCAGGGTAACTGGACTAAGCTCAAGAACTTGTTTACAGCCAGGCCCTGCTCATAGAACATTTCATGGTAGGGGTTCAATGCCTTGTCCAAGGGCACTTCTTCAGCGGTGGTAATTTTAACGTGCCGGTCCGGGGATACGAACTATAGCGACCTTCCGATATCAAGACCGCTCCGCAAACCGTTCGGCCACCGCTGCCCTCGGAAACCTCATTATGTCCAAAAGTATAGCAGATCTACAAGCTCAACGTTTGTCGCAAAAACAAAACAAAACACAAGTTCACATTACCAAATGTAACTAGACGTGCAAGGTAACAAATGAGATAAAATAGCCTTTCTTTGACCCCTTCCTTCAGAATGAGACAAGGAACAAGGAAACCTGACAAAATATATACTCTGGGAAATGCCAAGGTGAATACAATTGATCTCTTGAATAGTCTTAATTTAGTTTTAGTCACATTTTAGTCACTTGGAATGTTTTAGTCTAGTTTTACTCGACTAAATATCATAAGATTTTAGTCGACTAAATCTACAGTTGATTTAGTCGCCTAAAATGTATTTTGGTGGGCCTTGATGCCGTTGTGATGACTGATTTGACACTTGCTGAAAATAGCCGAGTTGTGAACATTGTTGTGTTGCCACAGACAGTACACTATTAATGAACATTGTTGTGTTACCACAGACAGTACACTATTAATGAACATTGTTGTGTTGCCACAGACAGTACACTATTAATGAACATTGTTGTGTTACCACAGACAGTACACTATTAATGAACATTGTTGTGACTGTTACCACAGACAGTACACTATTAATGAACATTGTTGTGTTACCACAGACAGTACACTATTAATGAACATTGTTGTGTTACCACAGACAGTACACTATTAATGAACATTGTTGTGTTACCACAGACAGTACACTATTAATGAACATTGTTGTGTTGCCACAGACAGTACACTATTAATGAACATTGTTGTGTTACCACAGACAGTACACTATTAATGGTAGCCGCTCTATCCAGCTGTCATGCCAGACCGAGGGAGTGGAGTCCCATTATATACTTCACTAGTTTACTACACAGGCATAACTTTGTTTTGAGTAGGAATGGAATAATTGACAACTGCATGCATGCACGTGTGTGTGTGTGTGTGTGTGTGTGTGTGTGTGTGTGTACACACACACACACACACACACACACACACACACACACACACACACACACACACACACACACACACACACACACACGTTTTAAAAGAGAAATCGCCTCCAAGGTACTGGTAGGTGTGACAGACGGGAATTTTGAATTTTCAAGTCCTCCTAGTTGGTGGAACCGAGGTGGGGGTGGGGTGGGGGGGGCATTAGTACTTTCTTTGCACAGGGCGAAACTGTCAATGCAAATTACATCAGCCCCCCGACGGCCAATCGGAGGGCGCGAGCAGAGCGCGTCACAGCCCTTTAGGCGACCTATCAGATTTCTCCACGACTGAGTAAAAAGATCCCGGACGCACCTCCCATCTAGAGCAGTGTCAAAGTGACGGGGATCAGAACAGCAGCACAGAGAAAACCCCACGGGTTTCTTTGTTAAAAAAATAATAATAATAAAAAAGAAAAGAAATCCTTTCTTTTCTACAATTAAAACCCCCTGCTGCTGCTCCAGTAAGGATATAACACATTAACAACAACCATGGTGGTGGTAACGGCAGGGACGGGCGGAGGAACCCACAAAGTGCTCCTCATCTCGGGGAAACAGCAGCAGAGCAGCGGCGGAGCCCCGGTGCTCCACCAGGCCGCCTACAGCGGCTCTGGGGCCGGCGTCGCGCCGCTCCACCAGGCGGCCTACAGCCGCTCCATCTCCGTGGTGCTGCCGTCCTCCTCCTCATCCTCATGCCAACAGAGTTCCGATGACTCCGGCTCGGACTCCGCGGGGCCTCCGATGCGCAAGAGGCAGCGACTCACACATCTGAGCCCCGAGGAGAAGGCACTGCGAAGGTACTTATAGTTTGAATGGAGAAAAAAAATCATAAATGTCTGATTTTCATTCATTTCTCACGCATTTCGGTTTTCCAACGCCCTGTGAAATGATCCGAAAATAGCCGATCGGGCTGTTTTCGGCTCGCGACACCGGCCTAGGACGGCACATGAATACGGGCTATTTAAACCCGGCATACGCCCACATATAAAGTGCAGACGATTATAATCTCTTAAAAAGAACCAATACGAAACAGATTTGTGACATTCCAATCGGTCACAATGAGGCATTATCACCACTAAAAGTTAGCAGGTTCTTCTACTGTTACACAAAATATAAAACTGCTTCTTCTGTTACAAAATCCCTTCTTTACTGTCATAGAAAATATAAAAGAAATTCCTGGATCTCGCCATAGCAAATTGTATTCTTTGAAAGTTGGACTAATTATAATAATAAACTAAGCTTGCCAAACGCTATCTGACTCATTTGAGTAACGGTCCGCTCGGCTTTGCTCCCCCCCCCAGTTTAGATTTGAATAATACGGGACAGGACATTGATATCCTGGTATGTCAGCTGCACAGTCAGCCTGCCTGCGTGGCAAGAACATGGCCGGTGTGTGTGTGTGTGGGGGGGGGGGGATTGCGCAATGGAACAAACCCCATCTGTCATGGCTTTTAGTCAGACAGACCAACAGTATGTCCGCGTCACGGAAAGAATGTCTTCATCAAATTCACTCTTTCTTTCTGTCTCCATTCTTTTAGGAAACTGAAGAACAGAGTTGCAGCCCAGACGGCCAGAGACAGAAAAAAGGCCAAAATGGGGGAGCTGGAACAACAAGTGCTAGATTTGGAGTTGGAGGTATATAATTATAAACCCAGCTTGCATGCTCCTTTCCGTTTCTATAACTTTTCACGTCAAAGACCCCCAAATAAATGTATTATTTGGCCACAGAGCCCAGCCCCGCCCCTTTTTAAAGATTTGGGACGTCAACATGTTTAAAAGACATTCCTATTTTTATGTATGGTTAAACTGATTTGGATACTATATTTAATCATTTTGTCGGGGACCCCCTGGAACCCCTCACACTTTTGACGACCCCTCTATGCATGAGTCATTACGGACCTAACTGCCGATGGCCGAAGTGGAAGTTGAAACTGACAGTGTCATCCCCTCCCCTTATCTTCCCAGAACCAGCAGCTTCACGTTGAAAACAGACTCCTACGTGAAAAGACAGGAGGCTTGTTGACGGAGAACGAGGAACTAAGACAGAGACTGGGGTTGGACACCCTGGAAACGAAAGAGAATTTAAAGGTAAGAGGATTGTTTTATTTTAAACTCGGATGATGAAAGGGTATAAGGGGTGGTGTTTCTGCATTTCTCGGGTCAGTACTTGAACCTGAGCGGGGATAAAAAGACAGTGTTTGGAGGCTCCGTTTCTAACAACACTTTGGCTTTTTCTCTGTGTTCTCAGGTTCAGGTACTGCTGTCCGGTGAGGAGGAAGCAGGTTTAGGGATCGGGTCTTCTGAGTCTGCAGCACTCAGGCTACGTGCGCCTCTGCAGCGGGTGCAGGCCCAGCACCTCCTAAATCTGAAGACTTCACAATGGATACAGATGGTCCTGACCCTACAGACGCTGAGGTAAGACCAGCACCACACCGTCCCAAAGACCCCTGGGGGGGTCCCGCGGTGGAGGGAGGCCCGGTCCTACCTCTAGACAACCTCATTAATGATGCTAATGGGTTGCTACCGGCATTAGGTAGAGCCAGGTCATGGGTTAATACTACTGATTGGCCCAGGCGGTGGCGTAACCGTCTGGGCACCCGACTGGTAATCCAGTCACAGTGTACCGCGGGTTCGACTCCCGAGCCCGACACGGCCTTTACTGCATGTCTTCCCCCCATCTCTCTCCCGTTTCCTGTCAGCCTACTGTCTGTCCCTTAAAAAAACCAATAAAAGGCGTGAGCCGCAAAAACAAATCTTAAAAAAAATAAAAATACTACTGATTGTTTTACTTAAGTAAAAGTCTCAATACCACAATGTAGGAATACTCGGTTAAAAGTAAACCACCTGTATTCAACAGTGTTTAAATAATGTGAGCTTGTAGATTGGCCATTTTCAGTAAAGTAGTAAAGTAAAGTAATTGGTTTATGTACTGTATGTTTAGTAATAATAATAATAATAATCTAAATCTACAAAGTAACTTGACACTAAAGATTTCAAATTGTAGTGGAGTAAATTTTTTGTCTCTGAGATGTAGTTGTACCAACACATCTTGTTGTATTTTTGTACTTGAGTAAATGTACGCCAGCATTAGGGAGATGGAGGTCATGGGTCAGTATGCTAATCCCTCTCTCTCTCCCCCCACCAGTCTGATCTGCTCATGGGCATTCTGGACATCCTTGACCCAGAGCTGTTCCTCCGGTCTTGCGAGCAGCAGGAGGAGTGCGAGGAGTCTGAGATGCTGCTGGTCGGAGGGGGGCACGCAGTACCTGCCGCCGCACCTGCAGCTCTGGGGGCCCCACCAGTTAAGCTGGAGGCCCTTAATGAACTGATCCACTTCGACCACATCTACACCAAGGCCGTGGAGGAGGTGGAGGAGGTGGTGTACGACGGCGATGCGGAGAACGATGACGACGCGGAGGTGAAGATCGAGGCTTTGGAGGAGGAGGAGGAGGTGGAGGCCTTCCCCGTCACACTGGTGGTGGAGGTGGAGGAGGAGGAGGAGACGGTGGTCGTCATCAAGGACGAGCCCCAGGAGGTGGTCATCCTCCCCGACTGTGACGAAGACGACAACGTCGTCGACAACGTGGTGGACTTCATCTCGGTCTCCTCGCCCCTCGACCTCAGCGGCCTCGACAAGGAGGCGTGCCTGGCGGACGCCTACAGCGACTCCGGATACGAGCGGTCCCCGTCCCCCTTCAGCGACATGTCCTCGCCGCTCATGTGCTCCGAGAGCTCCTGGGAGGACATGTTCGCCAACGAACTGTTCCCCCAATTGATCAGTGTCTGATAAACCCCGCCCCCAACCATTTAGCTGATCAGTAGTCTGAACCAACCCCGGCCCACCATTTAGCTGATCAGTGTCTGAACCAACCAACCCCGGCCCATATATGTCAAACTCAAGGCCCGTGGGCCAAATCAGGCCCGCGAATGAATTATCTTTGGCCCGCGGGATGATATTTAATTAGTATTGTGTAGTGAAAGTATATCACTTGTGGTCAACTTTCAGCTACACCCCTCTCCCCAAAAATGGCCTGTGTGTTGAAACACAGTCCGGCCCTCGACTTGTACCAATTTCTGTATTTTGGCCCACTGTGTATTTGAGTTTGACATCCCTATCAGTGTCTGAACCCCACCCACCATTCGTCCCCGTCCCCCCCACAACAAGTTAACCGTATAGAATCTAGACTTGGGATGCAACCGTGTTACGCAATTCTTTTTTTAGTCATGTCATTATAGACTAAAAGTTAAACATGGCAAAAAAAACTTTTAAAATGTAAAAAGGTAAATGATGCACGGTTGGTTGCAGCCCTAATCTAGAGCAGGCATTGTGTTAGTGTCGTTAACCAACTACTACAGACCGAGCCACAAATTGAATCCTCTTCAGCATTCAGCCTAAAGTTAAGCACATAATCTCCCTTATTAATTATTATTACAGCAGGTCTGTACTGTGCGAGGCTGCATTGACTTGTGGGAGATGGGGGGGGAGTTCTGCAACAGCTTATTTGGCATCGCCAATTAGAGGGGTTTAAAGATTGCTTAAATCTTTTGACTCGCTATTCCAAAGTGGGTGTGGGGGAAAAAAATCCAGTATTTCTGTAAATTTATCTATGGGGGAAGGGGAGGGGGGGGGGGGGGGGGGGCAGGGGGATTGATCATTTAAATAAGAGAAATTTTATTTATTTGTCTATTCTGCTTTCGGAGTCTTTGTATGTTATCCGTTCATGTTGTATAAATGCCTTTTCTTTAAATTTTGTCGACCGCTCTCCATGTAGTCTTAATTATACTGCATTAAAAAAAATTGCATTGCATCTTCTGATTCCGTTTTCAGTCACTTTGCGCACAACTTATAAGTGGTTATAAATGACACGTTTGATACAAGGGATTTGCAGTGAAATTAGGTTAACTAGTGAAACAGACCTGGAATATAAGTTGTAGACTTAGAGTACATGGATGTTTGGATGGCTTGTCGTCACTCCCAATTGTACACTTTGAATTGGTGGTTTTGGATTCATTTGATTTGTTTATAGAGTGTCACAGTCCCATCCCCGATGAGCGGCCAGGAAGATAATTTAAAATGTCTTCCCCCCCCCCCCCCCATAGACGTTTCAGGGCCTGACGTTAAAAAGAAATCTTCACTCCTGACAGTTTTCTGAATCAGTGGTGTGCAATATTTCATGTCAAGGACCCCAACATTTTTATGTAATTGACCCCCATCTGAAAATATGTTGTTCCAGTGACCTCCCAGAAGCAAAGATTTGAGTTAAAAACGTTCACTCTGAAAGAATATATATTCTAAGATTTGCGGCACATTTTCACAGTTTTTCAAAAATAGCAGACCTACAACTACAAGCTCGTAGCGCGGCACTACGAGCTGGTAGATCTACTATTTTTCAATAGCTAAAGACTCGGACAAAGCCAACTGGGATCATGACGATAAACACAAATATTTTGGGCCCAAAATATAGAAGAGTAGCAGGAAGTAACTCGACACGTTTCTAGAAGGTACAGAAGCAAGTCTGCTTTATGAAAAAACCCTTTAGGAATGTTGAACTTCTTCTATGTGTATATTACGGAGCAGCTGGAGGCATATTCTGGCTTGTCATGTCGACACTATTATACGCAGAGTCCAGACCTCCATTACAGATGTCTGCACTGCAGTGCAAATTGTAGATAACTGGTTCCTCAAAGTGGGGTCTGGGCTCGGGGACCCCCCACCCGGGGCTTGAGTTCCAGAGAGTCCCCAGCAAAATGGAGTGACAGTTTTGCCCTATTTTAATTTCAGCTATATTCTAAAACAGCCCATCTACAGACTACAGGCTCCTAGCGTGTAGCATTGTTAAGTAAATACATTGTATTTATATAGCACCTTTCACAGAGAGGACTCACAAAGTTCTTTACATGCAATAAAAATACTGAACAAGCAAACAATGCAGATAAAAACATGTGCTGCATGACAGCTCAATGAGCTCATGACAGTTAACATGACAGCTCAAACAAGACGTCAATACGCCGATCATCTTAAATACATCATAAAACAAAAGGTAACTTAGTTCAAGTTGAACCCCAAGCGCTCGCTGTGATGGGTTTCACTCTGCAGGCACACAAAGTATTTATAAAATGGGGAGTCCGTGGCCAAATGTAAACGTGGAAATACTATTTGACATGAAACGTATGAGTTATGCTGAAAAGAAAGGAGAATAAAAACCCCCGACCTAGATCTCAGTCTAGATCACAGACGTCACACACCTGTTGGAGGTTGTGTTCTCTCTCACGAGCAGCCATGATGACTGATAGGAGCTGAGGTTGGACTATTGAACGACTGATAGCGTACACACGTACGGTATACAGTACCGCTCTATATAGATGTGTAGACTGTGATCGGGGTCAAAGTTTGGGCCTGATAATGTCAAGACAGCATGTTTGGCAGATACAGCGTTTAATTATATTCCCCCATCTCCGACACGCGTGTCGCACACACACACACGACACACACACACGCACACGCACACTGCATTCACTCACTTCTAGGAAGAAGGAACAGGCTCTGCTTGCATATTACGTAACAGTACCAGTGTAACATGCAGTGGGAGGTTCCAGGGAAGGGAATGGAATCCACTACAGTGCTGTATGCATACATGGCAGGCATGGGGGCCTAGTGCTGTACTGTATAGTATACTCCCCAGGCATGGGGCCTAGTGCTGTATGTATAGTATACTCCCCAGGCATGGGGCCTAGTGCTGTAACTCCCCTTTACAAGTGGGTCGACTGTTGTTGAGTATTGGCATCTTGTGTCTTCCGTGAGAATACATGGATGGGAACAACACACCTTTCACCTCAGGCAGCTCAGACTGGTGGGACAGACCCCCCCCCCACACACACACACACCTCTTCCCTTTAGGCCCAGGGGTGCCCACACTTTTTTTGACTTGAGAGCTACTTTCAAAATGACCAGCTCAACAAGATCTACCCACCAAAAACACAATACCATTGCTGAACATGGCTTTGGAATAGCGCAGCGCTGGCATTATACATTTAAGACAAATGCACTTGGAATGGGAAAGGGGGAGAAATGGAATAGGTAGAGTTTGCTTTTGTATTTTAATTTGTAATCTACTGACATTTGCGCGCAGCAACACTCAAAGCACAAAGTATTGCATTATGGGTTTGAGCTGACATGGGCCCTTTTTTATGTCAGTCAGTCAATCAATCAAGTCAACTTAATTCAAGTGGCAGATGCCGAAAATAGTTTTTAGATTTAAATTAAATATTCTTTATAGGGGCATGTCATGTGATCTACCTGCACATGCAGCCATTGTGATCTACTGGTAGATCGCGATCTGTAGCCCACCTTTTTTTTACTAGTAGGGGAGTCCCCCAACCTTCCCAGTACTGATTAGATCACGTTGTTTGTGTCATGATGTAATTGATCTTCCCCTCTAGGCCGGCCGGGCCCCGACCGACTCCCCAGTGTCAGTCAGTTCTGCCTTGATTAATTGAACCACTCATGTTTGTAAATGTCCCGCATAATGCGACAAGGCAGCTGGCTGTTTTGGGGGTACAATTATCTATTCAAAGACAATTAGTTATACAAGTATAGGCATTTTCTGCAGACGCTCTTAACCCTGAGCGACTTACGAACACGAGTCTTATAAGCAGAGTAAGTAATTAAGAACCCTACTCAAAGTTTAATAATCGCATACCAGCTATAATGATTAGGTGGTATGTGATTATTGGCCTGGTTTATTGATTACTTAACTTTTACTCCAGTACAGTTACTTTGTAGATTTTAACTATTATTACAAAACATACATCAACCACTTCAGCCCAACATACATTTCGGCCAGTGGAAAATAGCCGATCTACAAGCTCACAATGCGTCACGATGTGACGCATTGTGAGCTTGTAGATCTGATATTTTCAAAAGATATCTTCTACATTTCAAAACCTGAAAGGGGACATTCTGCATAATGAGTATACTTTTACATTTTGATGCCAATGCTTTTGTACTTTTACTGAAGTACAGGTTAAATTCCGGACTTTTACTTGTAAGTTGTAACGTGTATATATTTCTATATTGCAGTATTGATACTTTTGCTTAAGTAAATTAACGTGAGTCACTTTTCTACCACTGGCCATATCATATAGTCAATCACTAGCAGCACAAAGACAGCTGCACTATTAAATGAAAAGATCTATGAAAATGTTAAGAAACGCCCCACAGCGCAGTTGTTTGTGTCTTGTGGTAAGCTGTATGAAACCACAGCTGTGTTTGACGCAGGCTCGTCTCGGCCTGCTTCCTGTGAAAAGTGTGATATTAAAGCACTAAAGCAGTGGTCCGAGAAGTACTCCCGAATAGTAGCAAACCACGACGTAGAAATGCTTCATTCCAAACACTGATAGGGCTGCGGCAAGACCCGCTCTGCAGCACTGTTCAACGCAATTTATGTGAGTGTGTTATAAGTATTTTTGGTTGAATTAGTGTCTCTTCACTAAGTCAAGAGTATGTATAACCATAATATAAGCAAGTAGCACACTAGCAAAAGGAAAGGAAAGGAAAGGTACTATGTTTACCCAGGGTAACTGGACTAAGGAAAGGAAAGGTACTATGTTTACCCAGGGTAACTGGACTAAGCTCAAGAACTTGTTTACAGCCAGGCCCTGCTCATAGAACATTTCATGGTAGAGGTTCAATGCCTTGCTCAAGGGCACTTCAGCGGTGGTAATTTTAACGTGCCGGTCCGGGGATACGAACTATAGCGACCTTCCGATATCAAGACCACTCCGCAAACCGTTGGGCCACCGCTGCCCCCTAGTGGCCACCACTGCCACAACAGCAGACAATACACGAGTTCTTTCTTTCAATGGAATTAAGCCGTAGAAATACCCATGAGTAAAAATCTTATTTTACAATTCATTATGCAGAAATGTCCATTTCTTCTTGTTTAACCCATTCTGACCTGAGATCAGATTCACACGAGGTTTCCACTGGACACACACTGGTCTGATGAACCCATTCTGACCTGAGATCAGATTTAAAAAAATGTCAGTCGTTCTTCGATTTTTCAAAAATAGCAGACCTACAAGCTCGTAGCGCGCCACTCGGTGGCGCGCTATGAGCTTGTAGGTCTGCTATTTTTCAATAGCTAAAGCATAACATGATGCTATAACACCAAAATGGGTTCCCTTTCAGAATGGGTTAATAAAGAAAATAGCAGATCTACAAGCTCACAGCACGTTGCACGAACCCGTGTGCACTTGTATGTATAGATCGTCTATTTCGAATAGACAAAGTATATAAAACAGGGATTAAGTGGTTTTAATAAATGTCAAATATTCAGTTGTGGAGTTAAAAAAAAAAAAGGTACAATATTTGCCTCTGGGATTTAGCTCAGTCGTATGAAGTATTGACAATTTGACATAGTCAAACAAAGTATAGCTCAAAATTGTTACTCTGTACTTTCCACTTCTGGCAGTGAGAAATGTACCATTTCATGTCTCCTACTACTTTACCCCTCTGGGGGTGAGAAAGGTACCATTTCATGTCTCCTACTACTTTACCCCCCTGGGGGTGAGAAAGGTACCATTTCATGTCTCCTACTACTTTACCCCTCTGGGGGTGAGAAATGTACCATTTCATGTCTCCTACTACTTTACCCCTCTGGGGGTGAGAAAGGTACCATTTCATGTCTCCTACTACTTTACCCCTCTGGGGGTGAGAAAGGTACCATTTCATGTCTCCTACTACTTTACCCCTCTGGGGGTGAGAAAGGTACCATTTCATGTCTCCTACTACTTTACCCCTCTGGGGGTGAGAAAGGTACCATTTCATGTCTCCTACTACTTTACCCCTCTGGGGGTGAGAAAGGTACCATTTCATGTCTCCTACTACTTTACCCTCTGGGGGTGAGAAAGGTACCATTTCATGTCTCCTACTACTTTACCCCTCTGGGGGTGAGAAATGTACCATTTCATGTCTCCTACTACTTTACCCCTCTGGGGGTGAGAAAGGTACCATTTCATGTCTCCTACTATACTTTACAAGCCACAGCAAAAAGCCAAGCTGGCCTTACAGCTGTTCAGTGGAAACTGAAAACGTCCCAGATCTGCTTTCAGGTTGTGGATGTAAATCCGGTCTTCCGGAAGGCTGTGATGTGAGATGGTGAACGGAACGCTGACATTAACACAACGTTCCATGTCAACGAGGCTGCCCACTGGCATCATTAGAAAACGCCATAACTCTTGAAGTAAACGATAAACCCAGCAAGCACGGTCTGGAGTCTGGACCAATTAGTGACGTCTTGATTGTGGCCCGATCAAGTCAGATCTGGCCCAGAATATCACCTGATTTCAACCATACATACACCATACATTCTGCCCACTAAGACCGACGTCCCTGGATGAATCAGAGAGAGTCTGGTCGAGGCCAGATCCACTTAAGTCATATCATAACTAGTCAGATCTGGCCCAGAATAAGATATATTATTTAAACTGGTGAAGACGTCCTGGAAATGAAGTAAAGATCAGAAGTGGGGTCTGCAGCTAAATCATTTTATGGGTCCTTCACATTAAAATGTTTGAGAACCACTGAACTATATGATGGAAATAGCCTCACATCCCTTGTTGTTCCATACAGTCCACTGGGAGATCAAAGATGAAGCAAGGAACGCTCAGATGTTCACAGACACAGAGAAGGCCACGTTTATGCTACGTCCAACGACAAGCTTGTGAGTTGTAAGTAAGTAAAGCTTATATATAGAGCACCTTTCACAGACAATTACAGTCACAAAGTGCTTTAACAACAAAAAAATCACACCCGTGTGAACTGAGTGGTGCAACTCCTCCCCCTCCTCTCTCTCTCTCTCTCTCTCTCTCTCTCCCTCTCTCTCTCTCTAGCAGGCAACAGTGCAGCACACTCTCTCTCTCTCTCTGTTTCTGGCACAACAGCGCCCCTACTGGTACTAATAGTCATACTGGTGCTCATTAACGTCACATACATAGGCGGACACATAGGTGAACACGGACATTGCTGTTCCTCAAAAATGTCAATAGTCAATAAAACAAATCAAGAACTAAATCACTAATAAAGTAAGACAAAATAGTGTTAAAATAAAGCAATCAACATGTAACATTTAACCAGGCCGGCTATGGAAAGGCCTGTTTTAAAAAAGGTGAGTTTTCAACAGTTCTTTAAAAATGTCCACAGAATCCACAGTTCTTAAAGTGGAGGAGGGGGAGCTCATTCCATAGCCTAGGGGGGCAAAACCTGCAAAGGCTCCATGATCACCTTGTCCTTTGGTTATTCGTTTTGTCTGAGGAACAACCAGTAAAGCCTGTGAGGTGGATCTCAGTGACCTTCTGGGCACACATACGGTTGGAAGGAGGTCAGAGAGATAAGGAGGCCGTATCCTGGCCATGGAGTTGACACTAGTGTCGTGTTGGGCAGGAAGAAGCAATGGTAGTGATGCATTGCTTGCATGTGAGCACAGTCTCGCGATCGAGAAAGGCCGTCATAGGCAGACCTGTATCCCGAGAGAAGACAGACTATATGCACCCACTTCTACAACATTGCTTTTAATTGAGTTTTAATATGCACGTTCCTACCCTGCCCTGACTGATTTGCTGCATGTGGTGTTTTTATTTGTTTTTATTTATTTGATGTTCTTATATTCAATTTTGTTCTCTGCCATTGTTTTATCATTTTAACTGTCCATTGTACCAAGACATCAGAGACACATACATACTTCCCACAGATTACAACCACACACGGATATTTTGAAAACATGACCAATGACAAAAAACTCCCATAACTGCTGCATGGGCGAAGTACAACAATGTGCAAACACAGCAGCAAGATTTGTGAGTTGCTGTGATAGGAGAAGGATATCAAATGGAACACAACCACCCTAAAGACTAATCATTGTGTATATTCCTGCACTATACCTGCATCGAGTGACCTTGGTACATAGAAGTTGATCTATTGAAGATTCTGACCTTCAAAGTACATCATTTTTGTTTTGATTGTATTGCTGTATTGTGCTTTCTGCTTTGGCAATGTAAACGTATGTTTTCTCATGCCAATAAAGCCCTTTGAATTGAATTTAATTTAATTGAATTGCTTGCATGTGATTGTGCTCTCATGTGAGAGGAGGTGCCAATAGAAATGGAGGTTAAGGCAGGCAGGCCTTGAGGCTGAGCCCTCAGGGATCAACAGTATAGCTGTCAGCTGATCTGGTCAAATGAAAGGGCCCCAATGAAAAGCAATCCTTCTGGCTTTATATTCATGTATTTATGTATTTATAACATTAGACATATTTTCTAAATCAACCACACTACAATTGCCCTCAAGGACCCTTGGGGTGGTCTCCGCTCCGGTCTCCAGAGCCACTAGTGCTCTGAACTGAAGGCTGTATAATGTTTGTCTTGTCCCTATCGGAGTATCAGCATAGTGTCAGTGTGTGACCGCCGGTGAAGCAGGACGGACTGTAATCCTGGTATTTAGGGCATGCCTAGGAGGGTATAAATGATGCAAGGTGGAAAAAGTGAGTCACAACACAGTAACACACACATCCGTCCCTCGGTCCTGGTTCAACGCTAGCTCTGTCACGGACGCCACACACCAATCTCTGTTTTTAACCCTGCACGGGAACTCCTTTTAGTGTTTCTAAGCATTATGTTATACTTTAGCTATTGAAAAAAATAGCAGATCTACAAGCTCATAGCGCGGTGTGACTATGTTTAGAGTACCTGTAGGGGCAAAAGTGGCGCTGTTGTGCCAGAAACACAGAGAGAGAGAGATAGTGTTGCACTGTTGCTTGCTAATTACAGAGAGAGAGAGAGAGAGAGAGAGAGAGAGAGAGAGAGAGAGAGAGAGAAAGGCAGGGGGAGAGGGGAGTTGCAACACTCAGATTTTAGAAAAGTAGTGAAAATGTGGTGCAAATCATTGAATATATATTCTTTCAGAGCGAACGTTATTTAACTAAAATCTTTGCTTCTGGGAGGTTGCTGGAACAACATATTTTCAGATGGGGGTCGGCGGCCAATATAACATAATTTTTGGGGGTCCTTGACATGAATATGTTTGAGAACCACTGACATAGAAACATCGTTTTTTCAGAAAAGTGTCAGGATTTAGAAGACATTTATAGAATCTGATCTCGGGTCAAAATGGGTTGCCGATGGGATAAAAAAATCTGTATTCCAGAATTTTCCGACCTGAAAATGTATTTCTCTTCACAAGAGCCGGCGAGACGCAGACTGCCGTTATACTGAACAGTCTACGCTTCTCATAGGAATATAGAGCCTATACCTTTTAACAAATTAAAAAATAAAACAAATAACATCACTTACAGCGGTAACTCATTAAAACCCGGGAAAGAATTTGAGATTTGTGCGCGTGCTATTAAAAAAATAGCAGATCTGCAAGGTCACGGCGTGTCACTTCATGCCATGCTGCGAGCGCTTGTACATCTGCTACATTGGGGGAAAATATTTAATGGGCTTTAATTGTTTTTTTTAACACAAATCTTCTCTTCTGGGGGTCCTGTCAGTGACACAAAAGCTTTTCTGACGGGGGTTGAATATATAATATATACACATATTGTTTTGGAGTTTCCTTGGCTTGGCACGCAATATATAAACCGTGAGAACCTGATTTGGAAGGTTAATAATTATAGCTTCATGACATCTGTGGCTCTGTAATAATAACAGCTAATGTTCTTTTCACAATGCAAGGCTGAACCACATATCCAGCAACAATGAGACAATAATGTCATTAAGGCTCCACCTTACATGTTGTCTCTCTATTGCGTCAGACCAACTGAACTGAGGAGGAACCAAAGGAACTGGTTCATTATTCTGTCCCTTTCCTTCCAGAACTACGTGTTTCTGATGCACATGCACGCACGCACGCACGCACGCACGCACGCACCTTCGCCAACAACAACACTGGACAATAGATCCTTATCATCAGTTACCACTAGCAACAAAGACCCCTCATAGTGAAGAGCGTTGTATGTCAGTGTGTGTATGCGTCATGACGTTCAGCCCCAGCGCGCATACGCACGCACGCAGCGTGTTGTTACAGTTAAGGGTTAAACACTTGAGCAGCTGACCGGGCGTTACACAAGGAGAACAACTTGAACATCGTCGACGTCAGACGTCTATAGAGAATATTAACAGGGGGTCCTTGAAATGAAAATGGTTGCAAATCAACTGCTAGAACCGTGAAAATCTTCTCTTATGGGGGTCCTTAGCGCATTTTCAAATGGGTGTCCATTTGGGGGTCCTTCACATGAAAAACGCTGGTTTAGTCAAATCTGATTAAGGCCCGCCGTCCTGTCTTTCCTTTTTTTTTTTTTTTTTCCACGATTTTGTAACCCATTTTTCACCCCTGTGTCAATCATCTAATGTGATCCTGGGCTCTACACACCCTCCACCAACCTAGTCCCCATATATGGGGGACAAGGGGAGACCAACCTAGTCCCCATATATGGGGGACAAGGGGAGACCAACCTAGTCCCCATATATGGGGGACAAGGGGAGAGCAACGGACTTGAACTCATGCTCCCTTCATGCCTGAGTGTCCAAGTTGCTCCTTTACACCTGACAGGGGGGAGTTTCCCTGGTTGGACGTAGCGCGTGGAAGGAACACGTTATTCCAACCAGTTCCTTTTGTCCCGTCTTTCCTGACGAAGATTCAGAGGAAAACTTCAAAGTATATCAGCACATACTTCCTATTCTAATGGGCTCTATTTTGGGACCATAAGGCGTGCACCTTGAATGACAAACGAACCGGCTCGGCCACTTCAGAGGAAACGCACATGATGACAAATGATGCCTCCAACAAACACTTTTTTTCTTTTTCTTCCCCCTCTGGAGAGTCAGTCAGTCGCCATACTGACTCTCCTGCTCCTGTCAGGAGATAGATAAGGAGATAGATGTAGTTTCATACAATACAGCTTCCTGCTCTGTCAGGAGATAGATGTAGTTTCATGAATACGGCCTCCTGCTCCTGTCAGGAGAATAAGGAGATACCGTAGATGAGATAGTTTGGTCCGGAAAAGACATCCAACGTCTCAGGCCCGGCCCTTCCTACAGGCCGAGCATGCAGCCAGCCGCCTGGGGCGCCATGGGGGAGGGGCGCCAAAAATTTGCAAAATAGCAGAGCTACAAGCTCAAACTGCGTCGCAAGCTTGTGGATATGCCACTTTTTTAATTTGATTTAGCTTTTATTGTGATTCTGCAGTATTCTTACATTTGAAGACAGCATTTTCTCGTATACGTGTTGACCGGGCCTCTTCTCTGCCTTTCGTGTTGTATCTGTGTGTGTGTGTGTGTGTGTGTGTGTGTGTGTACAAAAGACCTGCTCGTTTTAAAAAGAACACATTCCAGGGGGAGCTAAACTCATTGAACGTGGAGCTTAAAGACGACAGAGACATTCTGTGGAATGAGAAGTAGATCTCTGCTGTCGGGAGGAAACCTCATAACTTCAAAATATTCCTTTTTCAGGAAATGAAAAATATACATTTTTCAGGAAATAAAGAAAACCTTTTATATATTGCTTTGTTTTCCAAATATTATTTGGAAAACAAAGCAATACAGCCTCATCAAAGTTGGTGTTGTACCTTTATATATTGTCAATTTACTTCCATGAGAGGGGGAGAGCTATAGGTGGTGGAGTTAGCTGCTTTATTATAGCAGACAGTTTGACGGTCCAATGGCGTTAAGAGGTTTTGTCCAAAGCACTTTTTTGGCACTGATTTATGCAACAATAAAAAAAAATCAAAAACCTAAAAAAATAAGAGTTCTGAGGTTTTCCTCTCCCGACAGCAACGCTGACTGACAGCCACAACAACAAGTAGCCAAGGCCTCCCAGAATGATGTTTATAATAGACACAAAGGTCGTGCCAGCTGGCGTGACGCAGTGTACGCACGCACGCACGCACGAAAGCACGCACGCTCTCTCTCTCTCTCTCGTCACCATGGTTTCTGTTCCTGTACATGTGGCGGTTGATGTCTGACTGCTGGGAAGCATAACGTTAGTCATGCCGAGTGTCCTCCTACGCTGGAACACTGTAAAACTCACATGGATTAAAGTTCTCTTTCTGATTCCATAAAGTCACAGCTTGTCTTCCATGGAAGCAGATCGTCTTGTTTTTACATTATTTGATTTAACCCCATTTAGACTTGAGGGCATTTTCTAAAAAAAAAAACTGACAATGTTTCTATGTCAGCGGTGCTCAACCTTTTTCATGTCAAAGACCCCCAGAATTATAATTAATAATTATAAAAATATGTTGTTCCGGGGACAAAGATTTGAGTTAAAAAAGCGTTCACTATGGGAAAGAATATATATTCAAAGATGTGCGCCGCATTCACGATTTTTCAAAAATAGCAGATCTACAAGCCTGGTGCCGTGCTATATGAGCTTGTAGATCTGCTATTTTTCAATAGCTAAAGTATTAACGTAATGCTTAACCCATTCTGACCTGAGATCAGATTCATACGAGGTTTCCACTGGACACACACTGGTCTGATGAACCCATTCTGACCTGAGATCAGATTCTAAAAATGTCAGTCGTTTTTCGATTTTTCAAAAATAGCAGACCTACAAGCTCGTATCGCGCCACTCGGTGGCGCGATATGAGCTTGTAGATCTGCTATTTTTCAATAGCTAAAGCATAACATGATGCCAACACCAAAATGGGTGCCCGGTCAGAATGGCTTAAAACACCAAAAGAGGTTCCCGTCCAGAATGAGTTAAAGTGGTCATCTA
Organism: Protomyctophum bolini; assembly: GCF_963924005.1. Lineage (NCBI taxonomy): Eukaryota > Metazoa > Chordata > Actinopteri > Myctophiformes > Myctophidae > Protomyctophum > Protomyctophum bolini. The sequence goes on from NC_137883.1 coordinate 33,528,998, forward strand.
AAGCAGCAGAATAGATTCAAGAGTTTGAATCTATCACAGTGTATATATTATAAAGTATAGAATACATATCCAGAACCGACAATAAAACCCAAATGGTCTCAGATATACATGTAACTGCAATTCCTTCAACTTGTCGGCGAGTATGTGGAACAGAAGGAGCTCATGTACTGTACACAGAGTATGTGGAACAGAAGGAGCTCATGTATACTGTACACAGAGTATGTGGAACAGAAGGAGCTCATGTATACTGTACACAGAGTATGTGGAACAGAAGGAGCTCATGCACTGTACACATCTGTAGGTTTTTAGCATACAGGACTCGGCCTGACAAAACCCATCAGTCACGTGACTCGTGAGATTTCATTTCAAGCCTTACATCCATGCTACGATCATCAGGACATCTGGACTGACTAACCAACAACATTTCAAAGGTGTCGGGGGGGGGGGGGGGGGGGGGGTAAAGCAAATCAAACCCAGCTGGTACAGCCACAAAGAAAGGGGAGGAGCCCCCCCAATAGCAACGTGAATTCACGCCACGCACCTTGGAGGAAACGCTGTCCCTTTAAACCAAGCTCCAGGCGGTGAACGCAGGCCTGCCTGCGCTTGCCAGCAATTATACTGGATGCCAGAGGAAGATCACAGAGTAGGATGAACCGCATGCTGAGGAGGAGACAGACATTTTGAGACACATGCAGGACTTCGCAGACAGACAGACATATAGACAGACACACAGACAGACAGACAGACAGACAGACACACAGACAGACAGACAGACAGACAGACAGACAGACAGACAGACAGACACACAGACACACAGAGACAGACACACAGACACACACAGACAGACAGACAGACACACAGAGACAGATTCGGAGCTTCTCTCTCCCTTTGGAATGTCTGTTATCAGTCATGTGTTTTCATCAGAACAACCCACCGTTTGCCGATGTGATACAACACGCCATGTGATACAACATGCCATACAACATGTGATACAACATGCCACAACATCATCCCTGTGTCTGTTGTAATATTGGCCACTCCATCAGTGACATCATTATTCTCTCTTTTAGACTTTAAGCTAAAGCTACGTACCGGTATGTGGTTATTTTGGACTGCCGTGAAGTGAAGACGACCTCTGGCCTGGCGTGACAGAGTGTGACAGGTCACTTTGAACTTGCAGGGCTTTGATGACACTTTCACAAAGTTCAACTCAGTCACCATTCCCACTGGTAAAATGCCAGGGGGAAAAAAAAGTTGCGTTCAAGTTACTGAGGCCATCTTACTGAGGCCATCTTACTGAGGCCATCTTACTGAGGCCATCTTACTGAGGCCATCTTACTGAGGCGCTACAGTACAGTATATGTTCTATGGCAGCTCAAACTAAAATACTCATAAATCTCTCAAATCTTGACGGATTTCCTTGACGGTCCTCACTAATGTTGATAAAATGCCACATGTTATTCCTACTCAGTCTGTCTCATGGGAGGGCCGTGGGCAGTTCAGAAACCCGTCCACCAGTGACATCATCTATAGGGGAATCCAAGCCAATAGAAACTGAAATAAAAAATCTAAATATTTAAATAAATCAAAAATCTTGTTTAAAACAAATCTGCCTAACGATGATGTCACTGTCACAGCCCTCCTATGAGACACAGACTGGTTTCTGAACTGCCCACAGCCCTCCTATGAGACACAGACTGGTTTCTGAACTGCCCACAGCCCTCCTATGAGACACAGACTGGTTTCTGAACTGCCCACAGCCCTCCTATGAGACACAGACTGGTTTCTGAACTGCCCACAGCCCTCCTATGAGACACAGACAGGTTTCTGAACTGCCCACAGCCCTCCTATGAGACACAGACAGGTTTCTGAACTGCCCACAGCCCTCCTATGAGACACAGACAGGTTTCTGAACTGCCCACAGCCCTCCTATGAGACACAGACTGGTTTCTGAACTGCCCACAGCCCTCCTATGAGACAGACTGGTTTCTGAACTGCCCACAGCCCTCCTATGAGACACAGACTGGTTTCTGAACTGCCCACAGCCCTCCTATGAGACACAGACTGGTTTCTGAACTGCCCACAGCCCTCCTATGAGACACAGACTGGTTTCTGAACTGCCCACAGCCCTCCTATGAGACACAGACTGAGTAGACTGGAACTCAACTATGCTTTCTATGGCATAATTAAATAGGCAGTTCTCGGCAGCTGCAGGACATGCAGCTGCAGGACATGAGACTAATTAATTAGAACAACAGAGAGAGAGAGGAGTGTGTGTGCGTCAATTTAACAAAGGTGCAGACTTTCTGCAGATCAGCAGAGAGTGAGCGACGTTTGCGCTACTGTATGCCGAATTGAAGTGGACTCTCGGACCCAGACTTTTTTTCCGAGGCTACAGACGGAGTAGAAAGTAATTGTGGTATTTTATCATGAACGTTAGCGAGGAGCAATTATGTGAAGATAAGTTGAAAAGTGATGAAGTGACAAGATAAGACGGGTCTGAGTGGAACCTGTTATCAGATGGGCAAAGGGCGCCATATAGGAGCTGAGACTCGTTCTGAACCACAAGACACACTTGCAAATGGTGAACGCCATTCCATAGATCGGTGGTTCCCAAACCTTCCCATGTCAAGGACCCTGTAGTGTACATGATTATTACAGCAAAAAGGTTTTACATGACATGTTTGGACCACAAAGGTGTACGCTGAAGCCGTAGCTTAAAAAGAAAACTGTTTCACAATGCAATATTGAAGCAATCTGTATGGTGTGTCCTATAAGTCCATGTGGGCTGGGCGCATGACACAAAAATAAAGAATCTATCTATCTATCCATCTATGATTTAGCTGGGGACCCCCTGGAACTCCCTCAAGGACCCACTGCCATAGATTGCCAATGTAGCAGTTCGACGATTACAGCCTCAATAATAAACAACAATGATCGCCGTTCTATGTTTGAATACACAACCACAGAGGACGGGATGCTCTTGCAAAACTAGGACAGGACAAGCTTCCATTTCACAACTTACTGCACATGAGTCTTTGTTTACTTTAGAGCTAAAACGGTTGATTTGACTTGTCATTTCCCCCTCGAATGATTTCGACAGTATAGAGTTATATTTCGTAAGAGGAGTAGGAGGCTATGTTCTCTCCTGCCTGAACCAGACACTTTCTCTGGCCTTTGAAAGCCAACCGGTGCTCCTCCTCCAGGTTCACGCGGCGACAGCTAGGGACGAGCACAGTGCACACATAGACCTCCAAAGGGGCCCCTGCCCTAGTGCCCTTTTGCCCGTCTGTAAAACAACTGCCCTTTCTAGACACACAAATGCAGCATTCACTACATGGTGAAAGAAATGCTAAATGCCACTCCTCTCCTCTCCTCTCCTTTCCATGCCATATATACCAGAAGGCAACATTCAGGAGAATAGTTTTTTCTTTTCTTCCTGAACTTTGAACGCAGCATTTTTGCATTGAACTAATTTGTTTTTCTAAATCCATGTCGTTACACCTGCATCTCCAGTAGATAAAGAAGTGCTTGGTTGCGCCCCGAAAATAGATCTACAAGCTCACAACGTTGTGAGTTTGTAGATCTGCTATTTTTGGCCAAAAGTGCCCTCCTATGGGATGTCTGCCCCTCTCTACCACTCTCTGCGAGGCGATGCAGGAGCACAGTGACCGCTGTGGGGGAATTTTTGGAGAGAGTCAATATTGAATTTTCCTGCCGGCCGGCCTCGGTTGTTGTGCTTCTCTGATACTGTGTGTGTGGAAAGAACTCCGTGGGCTCAGGTCAGGGTTCAGCTATGAAGAGCTTTCACGCTTCAACCAGAACAGAAATGATAATAATATAGCAATACATTTTATTTGTAAAGCACAACACATTTTGTGTAGTAGCCACAGGACATGTCTTTATGTATGTAAATTGTCTTTGTGTTATGTCAAATGTGTGTATATGTGTTCCGCATACTTGGCTGCTGTGTAACAAGACAAATTTACTGTAGGATTCTTGTTTATTTTTTAAACATATTTCCATGGACGGTATATCTAGCTGAACCGTGCACCGTGCACACGCCACTTTATTACTTTGAACTACTCGACTGAGTGCCTGTGCTTCTCCTCCTTTCTTCAAGTACAGCAACAATTTCCCATTGATTGATTGATGGATGGAAGAAGTGTTTGGAGAATTGCAGGAGGCTACATTTAAGCATGAGTTCAAGTCCGTTGCTCTCCCCTTGTCCCCCATATATGGGGACTAGGTTGGTCTCCCCTTGTCCCCCATATATGGGGACTAGGTTGGTCTCCCCTTGTCCCCCATATATGGGGACTAGGTTGGTCTCCCCTTGTCCCCCATATATGGGGACTAGGTTGGTCTCCCCTTGTCCCCCATATATGGGGACTAGGTTGCTCTCCCCTTGTCCCCCATATATGGGGACTAGGTTGCTCTCCCCTTGTCCCGCATATATGGGGACTAGGTTGGTCTCCCCTTGTCCCCCATATATGGGGACTAGGTTGCTCTCCCCTTGTCCCCCATATATGGGGACTAGGTTGGTGGAGGGTGTGTAGAGCCCAGGATCACATTAGATGATTGACACAGGGGTGAAAAATGGGTTACAAAATTGTGGGATAAAAAATATATAGGAGGCTACATTTCAAGCACAACACAACACAAAAACTGTTAACCGTGGACACCATAAACTAAGCATTAGCAAGACGTTTAGGGACGGGTCCACCATTTTCAATTCATCAGAACATTTAGAGACGTACGTACAACCCGTCTGCACTGTGGGCTGCATTTGGACTTTTTTTGAACACACAACACAAAAAACAACAACTAAAAACTAAAAGGGAGCAGCATCGAACTGTCTAGAATAGATCTAACTCTCTGGGACGGACCGTGAGCTTGAAAAGCCACTGCAGCAGTGAGAGGGTTTTGAATGAAAGAATGCTGCTCTTTCAACCTCCCCCCAACCCCACCCCAACCTCCACCCACCTCTAGCCTAGAGGGGGTTGGTTGGAGGGGGAGGGAGTGGGGGAGGAGGGGGAGGGGTTGGAGGAGCTCCCAGACACTGTGGTATTCCTGAAATGTGTGCTATAGACTAGATCGCTCACGCCACGGTGCTGCCGCGGCGCCACCCGCAGAGTTACCTCAACCCCAAACCCCTCCTCCTCCACCCCCCCCCCCTGTTACCGATCACACCCGCCCACCCGCTCCTCACCCCCCCCCCCCCCCCCCCCAGGGGGAGGGGTAATTTACCCCTCACAATACGTCGCATCAGGGCAAAAACATCACACCTGTGTGAGCTGAGTGGTGCAACTCTCCTCTCCCCCTGCCTCTCTCTCTCTCTTCTCTCTTCTCCCCTCTCTCTCTCTCTCTCTCTCTTCTCCCTCTCTCCCCCCTCTCTCTCTCTCTCTCTCTCTCTCTCTCTGTAATTAGCAGGCAACAGCAGCAACACTATCTCTCTCTCTCTCTCTGTGTTTCTGGCACAACAGTGCCACTTTTGCCCCTACTGGTACTCTAAACATATGTAGGTGGTCACATATATAGGTTAGGACGGACATTGCCGTTCCTTGGAGTGGTTGCACCTGCACTCAAAAATAAATAAATAGCAGATCTACAAGCTCACAACGTGTGTGAGCTTGGTTTACTCGTTGCAGCTCAAGAATGCTACAGTTAAATGTAACTATAGAACGACTGTATGTAACTATGGATAATTATTGTAATGGAGTAATATTTGCCCCAGTATGAAGAAATGGAAATATACTCAAGTAAAAGTACCTTGAAATTGTACCAAAGTACACTCCCCCCCCCCCCCCACCCCCCCCTCCCCCTTTGCCCTCTGGCCCACGCTATCCTCTTCCCCCTCCTCCTCGTGATTGTGTGTCTTTGCGCGTGACTGTGTGTGTGTGTGTGTGTGTGTGTGTGTGTGTGTGTGTGTGTGTGTGTGTGTGTGTGTGTGGGGCAGGGGGTTCAAAGGCAGATGGGGAGGAAAGTTTCCTGTATGCATATGGAAGGCACGCACGCACACCCACACCCACACGCACACACACACACAGTCGCGCGCGCGCACACACACACACACACACACACACACACACACACTCACACACACACACACACACACACACACACACACACACACACACACACACACACTTTCTATTACTATACTTTCTATTACTATAAGTTTTAGGAATGGCATGTGTTTTATACATTGCCATTTTTAACCATATAAGCAAAGCCGCAAAATCTTTCCCCTGCCTTGGCTATAGAGTTATGTTTGAGTCGCCTGGGCCCTTACGGAGTTTGTTTTGGTCCTCGATCACCACGTCTATATTTCTCATATTCTACTATACATGGTGGGGGGGGGGGGACACGACGACATTATGCGCACGTGCATAATTGCTAATTGCTCCTGATGTGCAGGTCGGTGCCTTGCATGGTTTCCGCCGCCATCGGTGTATGAATGTGTGTGTGAATGAATGGGTGAATGTAATGCACTATCTATGTAAAGCACCTTGGATAAAGGTGCTATAAAAAGGCACCATTCACGCACACACACACACACACACACACACACACACACACACACACACACACACACACACACACACACACACACACACACACACACACACACACACACACACACACACACACACACACACACACACACACACACACACACACACACACACACACACACACGCACGCACGCACGCACGCACGCACGCACGCACGCACGCACGCACGCACGCACGCACGCACGCGGCCTGCCCCTCCCCTCTCTCTCTGCCATCCAAGGGTAAGGACACGAAGCAGACGGAGGAACAGCTTATCATAACAGGATAAGGAACGTCTTTACAGTTCCATGAATCTCTGCTGACTCGGGACTTTATACCCAAAAATGGTCCTGGGCATGGGCCGAGATAACGCCCGCACACACACACACACACACACACAGTCACACACACGCGCAGAGACACACACACACACACACAGTCACACACACACACACACACACACACAGTCACACACACACACACACACACACACACACACACACACACACACACACACACAGTCACACACACACACACACACACTTTAATCTTGTGCACATTGTTATATTTGGCACTGCATGCCTGTTATACATAGAAAGAATAATGCGTGGAACCAGTCGTTCACTGTCGTGTGGAACCAGTCGTTCACTGTCGTGTCAAGGACAGTGGAATCTGGAGGCCCGTTTCAAGACCAAATATGAGCCCCCCCCCCCCCCTCCAATATATACCTATAACATAATTATTCTGTTGATACAGCCGTATATCGATACAAATAGTTTTGACTCCTGTTCTATATCGCGTGCAGACATTACTCTCCACAATAACGCAGCAACAACGTACACCTCTCCTCATCCTGTCGTCCCTTCACAATAAAGTGTCTCCCCTTAATGTACCTCCCAATGCTGCACATTTTACCCATGAGGTTATTAACAGGAAATATAGGTGTAACTTAAACAGCGTGGGAGAGAGAGAGGTTGACTGACACCTGACAGTCAGTCGGAGAGAGAGAGGCCCCCCCTGAGGGTGCCCCCCCCCCCCCTGAGGGTGGAGCCCCCCCCCTGAGGGTGGAGGCCCGTTTCAATTGAAACTGGCTGAAACATAGAAAAGGCCTCCTATATGTCCCCAGGACAAGTAGTTCATACTAGTACACATGACACCATTGGCTACTTGAAAATAGCCAATCCTTGTAGACCTATAGTAGCATTTAAAAATATATATTTACACTAAAATGTAATATGGGGGTCCCTCTGACACAACTATTTACAGATGGGGGGGGGGTCTGTGGATGGCCAAATATGTATTAATTTTGGAGGACTTGACATGAAAATGTTAGAGAACACACAGTAATACTTTAGTGTGAAAGATATTGTGAAAGGATCTCTGGATTTAAGAGCAGGGTTGCCAGATTGTGTGTGAGAGAAACAAGCAACCAGGTCCATGAAAACAAGCCCAAAAGGAAACCTGAGCAAGGCTATTTGAAAATAGCCGATCTACAAGCTCACAACGCATCGCAAATGAGACACCGTTGTGAGCATGTAGATCTGCTATTTTCAAAGCAATCATGATTTGTATATATATATATATATTTTTTACAAAATGTGGAATATTCTTTGAAACATTTTAACACTAATCTTGTATGGGAGTTTCCTTGACATGGAAATGTGTGAGATTCACTGGTTTAAACAACATTAGCAAAACAAGCCAACAAGCCTCCAAAAAAATGCAACCGCAGCAACTACAAAATATTTACAAGCAAAAATGCAACCGCAGCAACTACAAAATATTTACAAGCAACTTTACAGGAAAGAAACGAGCCCAAAGTCACTTATAATAAGCAGACATGGCAACACCGTTTAGTAGCACAGGCACATTGTTGTGAGCCGATTATTGTACCCTAGGGTGGGGGGGGGGGGGGGGGGGGTGCCGGGGGGTACTGAGTTCTGTTACAAATACAAAGAAAGTGAAACTGAAGCAGGAGGAAGTGAAATGGGACGCTGATCTAGCAGGTCCCACCCTCATACAGTATCTGTGTGTGTTGTGTGTGTGTGTGTGTGTGTGTGTGTGTGTGTGTGTGTGTGTGTGTGTGTGTGTGTGTGTGTGTGTGTGTGTGTGTGTGTGTGTGTGTGTGTGTGTGTGATAGTATACATTTGCAGGTGCGTTAATGCCAACAACACGTGACTGCATTCTTCATCTGCACGTGAATGTGTGTGTGCGTATGTAACAATGCATTAACTAGGCCTCAAACTATCCATTATTCTACAGATTACTTTGTTCGATTCTCCATTGCACTCCTAAACCTGTGTGCGCGTGTGTGTGTGTGTGTGTGTGCGCGTGTGTCAGTGTGTGTGTGCGTGCGTGTCAGTGTGTGTCAGTGTGTGGTCCTCAGCCAGTGGGTTCCAGTCACATCCAGAAGCTGCTGCATGGTGACCCCTGGGGGTCACGCTGGGGGTCCATGGGAGGGCAGCGTGACCCCCTGGAACCTGGGCATCTGGACAACATGCTCCCTGGCAATCTGGCATGCATGCACGCACATCACACACACACACACACACACACACACACACTTCAATGCTCTGTGTGTGTGTGTGCCTGTACCTCGACGGTCACACACAGGTCAGTGTGTGTGCACGTGTGTGTGTGTGTGTGTGCGTGCGTGCGTGCGTGTGCCTGTATGCTGTACCTCGATGGCCACACACAGGTCGGGCAGGCAGAGGTCCCACGGCTGCAGAGCGCCCAGAACCTTGAAGAAGAGGTGGAGACACCCTGGACGTCGACGGCACCCTCCGCTCCTCCTCCTCCTCCTCCTCCAAGAGGCGAATTCAAATTTTACCTAAAGTTATAAAAGTACAAAAGGGAATGGTATCAAAATGTAGCAATTAATTACCTAAAGTAAAAGTAAACAATTGTGCAGAATGTCCCATTTTAAGTTTTCAAATGTATAAAAAAAAATCAGCAGATCTACAAGCTCACAATGTGTCGCATCGCGACGCATAAAGTATATAGTTTAGGGATATTAAAGGGGTTTCATTATTATTATTATTATTATTAAAGGGGTTTAGCATGGAGGAAAATAAGAGCCGTTGGGTTAGAACACGGAGCTCAGAGATTCTGCCAGACGGCGACGACATTCAGTCGGAAATCTAATTCAGTCGGGAATCGGAGCAGAAGTAGCTCCGACAATAAAAGCATAAAAACATAACATCCGACAATAAAAGAAGGAAGCCAAACAAAAATACCCCCCCTCCCCCTTTCCAACAAATTGACCTCTGACCACACATATCCCCTCCAACTCCGCTCCACATTCCATTCCAGATAATATCCTTTGCAGGCCACATAACATACCAGCCTATGTGGTCGCTGCTGCTATTGTCGTTGTTGTTGTTGTTGTTGCTGTTCACGCCGGGAGTAGTGGTGTGAGCCCCCCCCCCTCCTCCTCACCCCGACCCCCCCCCCCCCCCCCCCCAGCCCCGGGGGGCTCGTGGTGTTGTCGGCCACAGAGGTCACGTGACGCGGGAGACGGTGGCGGGCGGGCGGCGGTGGCGGTCATGTGACGCAGAGCCCGAAACTTCTGCAGGCCACGTTCTGTCCAACCTGTTCCTGGAGCAGAGATAGAGGGAACGGTGGGGTGGAAGAGGACCTCAGATTATATACTCCAGTGAAAGTAGCAATAAGGCTCCTACAATGTGGACGTACTTTGAGGGAGTGCAACAAACCAACTTTTTCCCCCTCACTGTATATGTTTCTTTCCCCTTTTTGCTTCTTTTATGATGAATTCCTGTTCTGTTCTTTGACTATATAGAAGTGTCTATTTGTACGTCTCTAAATGTTTTGATGAATTGAACAAGGTGGACCCTCTTGTAAACAAGTGTAATGCTTAATTGGGCCGTCCCACTCACAGTTAACAGTCTTTGTATCGAGTTGGGCTTTAAATGTACTGTGATTCTGCAAACTGTTAATAAATATTTCAATCAATCAATCGATCAATGATATACTCCAGTGAAAGTAGCAACAGGTCTACTACAATGTAGACGTACTTTGTTACAAGTGAAATGGCGTGTATTCAAAATTTGACTTGACACGTTTGCGAGCTTGTAGTGTAGATAAGATATTTTTGAATAGCCAAATATATAGGACTCAATGTTTTTGGACGCAGCGTATACAGGTCCATTTGGTTTCATTTTATACGCTCTCAAGAGTTAAAGACCTATAAGGGTCCATTTGGTTACCAACTCTTCATCATTTAGCTGGGGGAGGACCTGGAAGGACCACTGGGCGGTCCCCGGACCACTGGTTGAAAACCACATGGTCTACAATGTAGGGCGATCACATCAGACTTCAGACACTCTACTACAATACTTACAATCCATAGATCTGGTTCATTGCATTTCTTATTATTAGGCTTACAAATCCAACTAAAGCCAAGAAGATGAATGGAGATGAATGGAGAGGGAGTTTGGTGCTAATTATAGAACTCAAGATTAAAGGATTGTAAAATGTACAGCTCACACTCACAGCAGTGGAAGAAGTAAAAGTAGTAAAGGTTCTGCGTTCAAATGCAGTTGGCATAAAAATACTTATTTGCAATATCAAATATAAATGTACTGTAGAATGCCCAGTTCATCGTATTATTAGATTGTAATTAGTAATGTATTTTTAACGTGTTAATTGCTTTAATGTTACAGCTGATAAGGTCTGATTTAAATAATTGTATGTGTTGCTGGGCAGCTTAACGCATGACATAACATGTCATCCATGTTATAATTTATCAAATCTTTTACTTTCTCTAATAACCTAAAACATGACTTGATTGAAAAAAACAACAACAAAGTTGTCCTTTTAATAATGTGGATTGATAAACTGAAATTAACTGAAGCAAACTGAAATTGCTTTTCCTGCCTTAGTGTGTCGTTATCGAATTTTGTATTACTCAGCGATTATTCTATGGATTACTTTTAAGATAAATCAAGTAATCGATTATACACTATGCTATAATTTGGCAAAGAAATGGTGAATATAGCCGATCTACAAGTTTACAACGCGTTGCGTGAGCTTGTGGGTTGACTGTGACGTGTTTTGGGCTCGTGGATTTTCACTGTTTTTTTTATTTTTACTTTTCACCTATATGACATGGCCAAAATACTGATCTATTTATTATGAATTGACTACTTTTTTTTAGCATATCAAACGCTCTTGTATAATCGATTAACCGATGAGTTGGGATAACTGGTGCTACGTGAAAATGGCATGACTCACACAGGGACAGCGCTGTGCAAGTCATGCCATGTCATCTATGGTTGCAACAACAACAACAGTTAACCCAATAATACAACCCAACAAGTGAATATTTATGACCGGTAGCTTGTTGGCAGTTGGAGTTGTGTGGTCAGAGTTTGCAGCATTGTGTAATAATACTATGACGTAATGAATAATGAATTGCATTTTTATAGCGCTTTTCCAAGTGCTCAAAGCGCTTTACAACGGTTCATTCATTCATACATTGGGAGGTGAAGCGGCGAACAGTCGACGCCAGCGTCCTCAGTCACTTCCCACATTCACACACCGACGGTGGCGAGCTCACACCGACCGACTCATTGGAGGCAATGTAGGGTTCAGTGTCTTCTTGCCCAAGGACACTTCGACAGTGGCCAGGAGGAGGAGCCGGGATTCGAACCGCCGACCCAGGGATCATTGGACGACCTGCTCTACCTCCTCAGGAGACCTCTTTGAGAACATTACTTCTCCAGCACAGATGATATCAATACTATGTTCCATTATTAGGGTGTTTTGCTGTCATGGAGGAGCGATGGGTGTCAAGTTTGTGTGAGTGAAACTCCTCGTCTTTCTTCCCCTGCAGGCTATAGTGTTTCCCAAACATAGGGTTGATGTGAGACATTTTGGTTCACACACCAATGCATTTACTATGCTTCCAAAAAAAATCACACATTTCAAAAGTTAAAATGTAAGGACTTTTTTTAGACATTTGTAATACCAAATTTGTCAAATTGTAAAAGAAAGAGGGCAAAAATAGCCGATCTACAAGCTCGTCGTGAGCTTCTACTTTATCTGTGGAACCCGAGATAACCTAAATGCAATGAATACAATTCTTACATAGAAGTCTTTAAATACATGGCCTAAATACCGCTATAGGTTGAACTCTGCTAATAAACAAACTGCAACAATTTAACAAGTTAGGACACTAACATTATGTGATTGTCTACTCTACAGTACGATTGTCACATATTTCAGCAGGTCACCAATTTCACCGTAACACCACCATGGAGTGAGCAAGTGTGAGTGGCCGAGATTTTGGGTATTGGAATTTGGCTTTAGGGTGTGCTGGGCTACGGGGGGGGGGGGGGGGGGAGTGCAGACCTGGTTTTGACCTGGTTTTGCTCCAGGATGTGGGCGTAACTCTGGGCCATCTCCTCTCCTCTCCTCCGGGTCAGTTCTCAGCTCCATCAGTGTCACGGACGCCTCGTTGCTGCCGATCAGAACGCTGCTGCTGGCAGGCGGGCCGCTGCGGACGAGAGGAAGAACAACCACCCAGAGACACAATGGGTGGCATTTAGATGCCGTTGTACCGGTGGGGGGCGTCAGTTATACTCTCAACAGAATCAATGTTGTTACTGTCAACGTTACACTGTATGTACGGCACAAGAAGCATGCGCTTGTTCTGGCGTCAAACGTCTCTCTGTAACAAGCTTTGAGCGAGCCTATATCACGCACGGCAAAGTCCAGCTAGTCACCCTGTAATGTAACATATAGCTGTTGAATATCGTCACTATATCGCTGGGCAGAAACCTCCCATCGTTACTGTATTTTTCTTTTGATTTCTATAGCATATATGAATATGAAGTTTTTTTTCTTTTACATAGTACTGTATGTCATTAAATGAAAATGGAGGACCCCAAATGTATTTCAATGCTCTTAGCAGACCATGAATTAACCTGTGCTTTCCTCAAAACTGTTAATACAAAATCAATCAAATCTTTGTGTTCTAACCTTTTTTCTTCTTCAATAAGTTAACGCCCTACATCATCAATCATCATATAGTACAGAGTCACACGAAAGCATCAAAAGTAGCGGGGCACCCGCTGGCCTAGCGGTCTAGGCACATGCCACATATATAGGCTCCGGCCTGACAGCGCGTTGTGTGTTTGAGTCCTGTTCCTTCTCTCTCTCTCTCTCTCCCTCTTTCCTGTCAATCTCCACTTCTAGCCATCAATAAAAGCCACAAAAAAAGTAGCAGATCCACGAGTGTGAAGCGTGACGTGAACTTGTGAGACGTCATGTTTTGAGCTTATCGATCTGCTGCTGTTGATACTTTAATTTGAATCCTGAAAAGTAACCGTTTTGATGTTTACACACCCGACAGTATGGAAGTATCTCTCTCTCTCTCTCAGAGCTATAAATGCAACGTTATGAACGGACCTCTTGGGTGGAGGTCTCTCTTCACTGCCAGCGTGAAGCGAGACGTTCTGTCCGAGCCGGGGGAGGGGGGGGGGGAGGCGTTGGGGGGGCGCCTGGGGTTGTGGTTGTGGTTGTGGAGCTGCAAGGCTGGAACAAAAGAGCAATTTACTAGAACTGAGGTCATGTTTTCACTGCATGGGCGCCAATCTGATCCGTTAGTACCGTTAGTACTACTAGGAACATTTGTGACCTAATTTGACTCAGGGGCTGCCATTGGATTTCTTTTTTGGAATTTTCGTTTTTTTCATGTCATATGAATCATATAGCTTCAAATTGACATAATTGGTTGTTCAGTTTGACCCACCAGTTTTGGAGATATGGCTTATAGGGTAATTAATGTCTTGCAGAGAAACAGCGAGTTGAGAAAACAGGCTTGAAAAGGTTCACTTCTGTGGTCTCTAACATTACACCTATAGCTACATGTTTAAGCCTTTATTTCACTTATTTACTTTTACGATTTCTGCAATTATATTATACCACATGTCAAAGGTAATAAAAAGCTAGCAGTGCAACCTCATGATTAGAGTTGTGGAAGCTTAGAGAAAATGACAGGCTGGACAGTGTAATCGGTTCATCCCATAGCAGTCAGCCACTGTTCAGATAAACACTGGGTAGTGACGACTGTTACAGTAAAATTAGGACCCTACCAAAATAACCACTCACAGGCCTATTCGTCCCTCATCCTCCACAGCAGTGGTTCCCAAACTTTTTCATGTCAAGGACCCCCAGATTCTACCCTAATTATAGCCCGCGGACCTCAATTTGAGAAGATATGCCAGGGACCCCCATATAAGAGAAGATTTTTACGGCTCTAGCAGTGATTCTCAACCATTTTAATGTCAAGGACCCCCAGTTTGACCTGCATTAGTCTACGGACCCCCATTTAATGGCTTTTTTTTTTTTTTTATCTCTGGGACCACAATTCATATTGTAAAATCAATGTTAATTTCGGGTCCGTTTGGTTCCATGTTGTACACTCTCAGAGTTACAGGGGTCCATTTGGTTCTAAACCATCATGTAGCTGGGGACCCCCTGGGTCTCCCTCAAGGACCCCTGGGGGTCCCCGGACCCCACTTTGGGTACCACTGATCTGGTAACATGTCATGTTAAAAATAAAATCCCTGGCATTGCATTTCTTATTATCAGGCTTTACAAATCCCACTAAAGCCAAAGAGAGGTGGCAGATGAATGGAGAGGGAGTTTGGTGCTAATTATAGAACTCCTAAGATTAAAGGATTATAAGTGTAGCCCCCCCCCCCCCCCCAGCCTATAGAGCGCCGCAGGCCCGCACCCTTTCAGAAAAGCGAGTGGCCCAGGAAATGAAACCCCAATGCATTCTTCCATCGGCACTTCTAATATAATTTATTTAAAGACGGTTACGCCGTGGACAAAGCCAATTCGGATCGTGACGAATCATGACAATGAACACAATGTTTTGGGCCGATCAAATCATTAGAAAGAAGAAAAGAAAGTCAGGAGACAACACTGTTTGTTTTGTTTTTCGTCTTATAAATTATTTGATCGGCCCAAAACATTGTGTTCATTATCATGATTCGTCACGATCCGAGTTGGCTTTGTCCGCGGCGTAACCGATCGGGCTCAGCCCTGTTGGCACGGTGCGTTGTGCCACCAGGGACATGAAGGATATCGTGTGCGGCGGTGCGTGTGAAGTGAGAAGACTGGGGGCCTGCAACAGCCCTGCAGCCAATCGGGGCTCAGCTCTATATTGGCACGGTGACGGTATAGTGCCCTGCCAATCAGGGCTCAGCCCTATATTGGCACGGTGCCGGTATAGTGCCCTGCCAATCAGGGCTCAGCCCTATATTGGCACGGTGCCGGTATAGTGCCCTGCCAATCAGGGCTCAGCCCTATATTGGCACGGTGCCGGTATAGTGCCCTGCCAATCAGGGCTCAGCCCTATATTGGCACGGTGCCGGTATAGTGCCCTGCCAATCAGGGCTCAGCCCTATATTGGCACGGTGACGGTAGGATGTGCGTTGGTCTGGCGAGTGGGTGCCCCGGGTTCAATCCCCGCTTCCGCGCAATGCTACTGTAGGCTACATATAATAGGTTGAGGAGCTAAGCAGTGGTTTAATCATGTAACTAAGTAGATTTACTTACATACTGTACTCACTGTATGTACAATTTTGAGGTATTTGTACTTTACTTGAGAATGTCCAATGCTTATGCCCGT
This sequence comes from Protomyctophum bolini, assembly GCF_963924005.1. Classification (NCBI taxonomy): domain Eukaryota; kingdom Metazoa; phylum Chordata; class Actinopteri; order Myctophiformes; family Myctophidae; genus Protomyctophum; species Protomyctophum bolini. The sequence goes on from NC_137883.1 coordinate 33,545,216, forward strand.
ATGTTTATACTTCTACTCTCTCTTTCTACTTTCTGTGCATAGCAGCAGTTATTTGGGGGTCGTTGACATGAAAGGGTTTCAGAGCAACTGAATTAAACGTGGGCTTTGTTTTTAGTACCTGTGTGTTGCTCTAGTGGCGGTGGAGCTGTGGGCGTCGACCAGCTCTCTGACCCTCGCTGACCCTCTGAAGGACCGCCTCCACCAGAGCAGAATGGAGACCTATAAGGACAGACGGACACATACACTGTTAACACAAACCCAGCCAGTAGACAAAAATAATAAGCACACACGCGCATACACACAGTAGCCTACACACTTTAAGAATGTATTTATTAAAGTGTAAAGTAAGAATTGTATATTATTACAAAGGTAAATGCACAAGGACACAAACATTATGGGTGCACTTGTGTTACAATGACAAGCTGACATACATGTCTTGGAATCATGATACAGCAAGAATGTCACTCAGCAGCACAGACACAGACACAGACACAGACACAGACACACACACACACACACTTGCTTGTTGCTTGTGGTTGTCCATCGTGTCCGATGATGACCATCTTCTCCTATCTGTGAGTCCTCTCACACACACACACACACACACTACTGTTCAAACAACCATTACTGTAATGCCAAAGTCGTGGACAAATTGTGTGTACAATAGTTAGGCTATAAAGTAATGTGCAATTATGTTAGCCCAGTGGTTTTCAACCAGTGGTCCGGGGACCACCAGTGGTCGTTGAGGGGGGTTCCAGGTGGTCCCCCGCTAAATGACAGAGAGCTGGTAACCAAACGGGCCCTTATAGATATTCAACTCTTGAGAGTGTAAAATTAAACCAAATGGAATGTTACGCTCTCAAGAGTTACATTATTGTTAAACATCTGCATTACTTACAAGAAGTCTACACAATTCAACATTTGCCTGTTATCTCTCCTAATGGTACCAACATACCATGGACTTGTGGACAAAATATTGGGTCTCAGAGGCTAAGTGTCATCAAATGGTGGTTCCGTGGCTCCAATACCCACTAAATAAAGAATGGGCATTGATATGAAAAGGGTTGAAAAGGATTGCATTAGCCCTTTTTATTCTATTGCTACTTTCAATTCCACCACAGGTTTATTATAACACTTCAGTATGTAGTGTGATGTGATGTCAGCCAGTTCATCATGTTGTTAGAACCATGTTGTTCTGCCTTGAAATAAATGACCCCACAGCTCCTCCTGCTGTTCACATACCGCTACTACACCAGAGAGATGCTTGAGAGAGCACAGAGAGAGAGGGGGGAGAGAGAGAGAGAGAGAGAGAGAGAGAGAGAGAGAATAGTAAGCATGAGACAGAATTATGTACAGCTAGATGCTCCATGTGGTTCCATTCATACACTGTCAGAGTTAAATATATGGTTCCATTTGTACACTGTCAGAGTTAAATCTATAGCTCCATTTGTACACTGTCAGAGTTAAATATATTAAACGGGTTGAGAATCACTGCTAGAGCCGTAAGAATCTTCTCTTATGGGGGTCCCTGGCACGTCTCTTGAAATGGTTTGGGAACCACTGATTTAGATCGTGTCAAAGGTCATGTGACACACACATTTTGACCTGATGGTCAAGATTCAAATTAAAATCTGGGGTAGATAGAAGACGAGGGAGAAGTTTAGCTTTAACTTATCAGAACCAAATGGACCCGTATAAGGATCCATTTGGACCCCTAGTGTTGGTGCTGTGGCCAAGCTTCTTCAACGTGCGGACGTGGCCATGCAGAGCGGACTATCGGGTCAAATATACGTATAGGTCACAGACAGGCAACAATGATACAAACACGATAAATCTTCATAAAACGTCCCGAGAGCGCAAGAAAGCACTCATTACAATGTTAAATACTCGCCTCGATTATACATGACTTCATGAGCCGTGACACAATTAATCACCGTGCAGCAAATCAGGCGAAGAGGCGGCATTTCGTTTGCCGCTGCGGGCAGAATAACCTTATATCTACAATTGTGTTTTTTTTATCCAAAATGAGTTAATAGCACAGACAGACTGTTCACATACATAGCATATTCTCTTTTATAGTGACAGAGGCATACCATATAGCAAATGAAAGCTATAAACCTATACTTTCACCAGGAAGAGAGAGTAAATCTCTGCCATCTTTAGTTTTCAAAATGTAGCTATTTGAATGAGTCTAGAACTTTTCAGTCTAGCACGTCAGTCTCTCGTTTTTGACCAGTCACATTCATATACCCATAGCATATTTCTGTAATAATGTGAACATGTCACGGAATATACCAATTGACAGAGGAGCATTTCCTCTTTAACCAGAAAAAAAAATTGTGTTTGTAGTATGTTGCATTCTGTAGATACAGGCAGTTTTATACCTGCTCAGTTTCAAGCTTAACAGGAATCTTTAAAAATGCGTTTAGAGTCATTTTTTTTTTTTGAAGCACACTTCTGTTATGCCCATAGCATATTCTCTTTTATAGTGACAGAGGCATACTATATAGCAAATGAAAGCTATAAACCTATACTTTCACCAGGAAGAGAGAGTAAATCTCTGCCATCTTTAGTTTTCAAAATGTAGCTATTTGAATGAGTCTAGAACTTTTCAGTCTAGCACGTCAGTCTCTCGTTTTTGACCAGTCACATTCATATACCCATAGCATATTTCTGTAATAATGTGAACATGTCACGGAATATACCAATTGACAGAGGAGCATTTCCTCTTTAACCAGAAAAAAAAATTGTGTTTGTAGTATGTTGCATTCTGTAGATACAGGCAGTTTTATACCTGCTCAGTTTCAAGCTTAACAGGAATCTTTAAAAATGCTTTTGGAGTCATTTATTTTTTTTGAAGCACACTTCTGTTATGCCCATAGAATATTCTCTTTTATAGTGACAGAGGCATACCATATAGCAAATGAAAGCTATAAACCTCTACTTTCACCAGGAAGAGAGAGTAAATCTCTACCATCTTTAGTTTTCAAAATGTAGCTATTTGAATGAGTCTAGCACTTTTCAGTCTAGCACTTCAGTCTCTCGTTTTTGACCAGTCACATTCATATACCCATAGCATATTTCTGTAATAATGTGAACATGTCACGGAATATACCAATTGACAGAGGAGCATTTCCTCTTTAACCAGAAAAAAAAATTGTGTTTGTAGTATGTTGCATTCTGTAGATACAGGCAGTTTTATACCTGCTCAGTTTCAAGCTTAACAGGAATCTGTAAAAATGCGTTTGGAGTAATTTCTTTTTTTTTTTAAGCACACTTCTGTTATGCCCATACATACTAGAGCATGTCTGAAATAAGTGTCAGAGCTGAAATCGACATGTAAATATGAAATAAAATAAATGCTTATACATGTAGCTATAGGTGTAATGTTAAGAGTCCAGAGAAGTTTTCTGCAAGACATTAACTCTATAAGCCACATCTCCAAAACTAGTGGTGGGTCAAATTGAACAACCAATATGTCAATATGTCAGCTATGATTCCCTGCTTTCATATGACATGAAAAAATAATCTATGACTTATACAACCGGTCAGAAACGGTCACAAAAAAAGGGAGACAGAGATATTGGGCTGTATTTTGCGTGTCTTAAGTACCAGGTCTTATTCCCTAACTTGAGTATAAACTAAAGACCTGGAGGCGTGGTCAATGCCATTTGGCTATTCTGAGTGGCCAAAGAGCATTGATCACACCTCCAGGTCTTTAGTTTACTCAAGTTAGGGAATAAGACCTGGTACTTAAGACACGCAAAATACAGCCCATTGGCTCATAAAAACCTTCAGCCAAAAGAAACGTATATAATAGCCAATCATTTCTTGCAAATTGGCTACATGTCTTTAGAATGGAATGAATAGGTTGATGAAACCATGCTGGCCTTGTCCAGCAGGGGGAGTGGTTTCACCAGGCTACTATAGTACTGCATTTAAGGACAACGTTGATACAACTTTATAAATCTCAAGAGGCAGATCATTTTCTTTTTGACCAACTTTAGTTCTTAGTTACTTTGCAGATACTTTACAATATTAACAGTAGGCCTGCATATAGATACCAATACTGTTGTACTTTTACTCACATAAATCTTTTAATATAGTGGCATTTCTACTTTACCGTAAGTATATTTGAATACAGGCCTTTTAATATAGTGGCATTTCTACTTTACCTTAATTAAAACAAAGTACTTGCATATCTCCAGTGGCCAATTAGTGAATGTGAAACATATAACTCTTGGGATTAGCAGGAACTGCAGTTAATTGCTGTAAAAAACCAATGAGGCAAAAGAATGAACATTTTGATTTCTGGACTTCTTTTACGATCACAAAGAACAGAGAAGGGAGGGGGGGGGGGGGGGGGATAAGAGGCGAAAGAAAAGAAGGAAAGCCTGACAATTATTCAGCAAGAGACAATCAGTCGTGTCTTTGGTTTGCCATACTTTAAAACCCCAGTATTCGTATTGTATGCAGATCTACAAGCTCGACAGATGTGAGCTCGTAGATTGGCTATATTTTCAGAGAAGATATTTAAAGGGACACTTCACTTCACCCCCTTTTGCAACCAGATCGTATTTTAATGATGTTTGGGAGACAAGAAACACTTTCCTTGGGGTTTTTATGTGCAGGGTGATATGCGTTTGTAAGAGATTTTAGTGTTTCAAAGTGTCCATGACGTCATGGACACTGGGCTCACAGACAGCCTGAGTGTGACTGTAGTGGTTTTGGACACAGCGTTCTTTGGAGAAACACAAAGAGAGATCATGTGAGAGCATAAAGAACGAGGGAGCAGATCGCCCCGGAGACCGTTGCAGATAAAAGTGATTCATTTGAATATGTATGAAAATGAGTTCACAGGGCAGGAAAGTCCACTGAGGCACAAACGGTACGACGATGAGTGAGGCTATTACGGACAGTGTGTGTGTGTCTTTTTGATTATAAGTACTATTAAGTTTATTTGGATTTATGCATGAATGCATATCAGTAAATACTTTGAGAAGTTTGTTGTATTTGTAGAAGAGGTTTGTTTGGATCTACGCCTGAATGAATAACGGTGTCATTCTGAGAGAAGTCTGTTCCAACTCAAACTACTGCAGAATAATAGCACAGAGATTTTGTCGCCTGGGGGACCAAAGGTCCCATACCTGGGGGACCAAAGGTCCCATACCTGGTGTCACATCACGGCACACTAACTTTCTGTTTTTCAGCAGTTTGTGAGTTTTCCACACCTGAGGTATTGCTTTACTAAAAGGGCGCATCTAGCAGCCTGGGGGCGCTGTCTAGCAGCCTGGGGGCGCTGTCTAGCAGTCTGGGGGCCTGTCTAGCAGCCTGGGGGCCTGTCTAGCAGTCTGGGGGCGCTGTCGCCTGGGGGCCTGTCTAGCAGCCTGGGGGCCTGTCTAGCAGTCTGGGGGCGCTGTCTAGCAGTCTGGGGGCCTGTCTAGCAGCCTGGGGGCCTGTCTAGCAGTCTGGGGGCCTGTCTAGCAGTCTGGGGGCCTGTCTAGCAGCCTGGGGGCCTGTCTAGCAGCCTGGGGGCCTGTCTAGCAGTCTGGGGGCGCTGTCTAGCAGTCTGGGGGCCTGTCTAGCAGCCTGGGGGCCTGTCTAGCAGTCTGGGGGCGCTGTCTAGCAGTCTGGGGGCGCTGTCTAGCAGCCTGGGGGCGCTGTCTAGCAGTCTGGGGGCGCTGTCTAGCAGTCTGGGGGCGCTGTCTAGCAGTCTGGGGGCGCTGTCTAGCAGTCTGGGGGCCTGTCTAGCAGTCTGGGGGCGCTGTCTAGCAGTCTGGGGGCGCTGTCTAGCAGCCTGGGGGCGCTGTCTAGCAGTCTGGGGGCGCTGTCTAGCAGCCTGGGGGCGCTGTCTAGCAGTCTGGGCAGCACGGAAGGTTAGTGTTGAGCTTCGGCTGCTTGGAATTGATATAAACCTTACAACCCGCCATCTGTGGTTATATAGGCGGCGTTTCAGAGTATGGGTTCAGACTCCCCATTGGCTTATAGGGGCAGCCAATCATGACTATAGGTCGCTAAAAGAAAATGAAACATTTAATATAAAGAGAAACAGTTACAGAGTTACAGTTAGAAACACTACACATTATTTGGTACAGGAGCCAAACTGCACAACACGACACCACACCACGCACAGCCCTCCTAATGCCCTCTACTGCCACACGCTGCCATCTCCCAAGACGCGCGTGCATGTGTGTGTGTGTGTGTGTGTGTGTGTGTGTGTGTGTGTGCGCGCGCGCGAGCGTGCGTGAAGTGAGGCATGTGGGCGTAACGTCTGTCTTTGAGGCTTCAAGAGAGAGAGAGTGTGCGCTCCTGTCTGCTCAGCGAGGCAGGTAAAGGACATTAGGAGATAAGTTGTGGACAAACAGTGACATCAGCAACAGCCAGCTGAGGTCTGGTTGGCTTGCAGGCAGAGAGAGAGAGAGAGAGAGAGAGAGAGAGAGAGAGAGAGAGAGAGAGACAGATAAACCCTAAAGAGGAAGTGATACCTGGGGCGTGCAAACAAAGCGATCCCATCTGCTCTGAGTCTGGATGTCTCTGTCTCTGCCTTGACCGGGGTCCCTGTAGGACGGCCTGGGGTCCCTGTAGGACGGCCTGGGGTCCCTGTAGGACGGCCTGGGGTCCCTGTAGGACGGCCTAGGGTCCCTGTAGGACGGCCTGGGGTCCCTGTAGGACGGCCCGGGGTCCCTGTAGGACGGCCTGGGGTCCTGGGGTCCCTGTAGGACGGCCTGGGGTCCCTGTAGGACGGCCTGGGGTCCCTGTAGGACGGCCCGGGGTCCCTGTAGGACGGCCTGGGGTCCCTGTAGGACGGCCTGGGGTCCCTGTAGGACGGCCTGGGGTCCCTGTAGGACGGCCTGGGGTCCTGGGGTCCCTGTAGGACGGCCTGGGGTCCCTGTAGGACGGCCTGGGGTCCCTGTAGGACAGGGGAAGACAGACAAGCAACAAGCTCTCATCAACAAATACATTTTTGATACATTTTATCAGCGATATGATACGAAGCACGATATATGGTTGGCAATACGATACATGGACGAGTATGGATCTGGCAAATACATAGACATTATATTTGAACACATTATGGACAAACCCAAACTTTGACATGAACACAGAATACACACATTCATCAAAGACCAAGTTTAGCGCGTTAGCAGCGAAGACAGCTTGACCTGCATAGCAATCGTTGCTAAACGATTGCAGTTACTATATTGTTAAAGAAATGGGTACCCTCTCCTGAAATTGGCATCCCACCTGAAAATGGATTTTCTGTTTGCGAGACCTGCAATGTTTACTGAACACACTCTATAGCAATGATTACTATCTGAATAGACTAGTACAGCTTTAACTGTTTACATGAAAATAGTTTGCAGCAAATGGGGTCAACAGGGGCCCCAGCTAAAGTAGTTAACTGTATATGATCATGATTATGATCATTTCGGGTGAGACATTACAGTACGGTAACTCTGTCAATTCCCAACCGTTTCGGACGCGTTCCATGGGGGTCTGGATGTTCCGGGAATTGCACCATGCACTCACTTCACACGGGTGTGATTTTTAGGTCTCTCTCTCTCTCTCTCGCTACGAGCTTGTAGATCTTCAATCTTTTCGTGAAAATGTGGCATATTTTAATGTATGTCCCTGGAACAACATATTTTCAGATGGGGGTCGGCGGCCAAATACATACATATTTTTTGGGGGTCCTTGACATGAAAATGTTTGAGAACGACTGACATAGAACCGTCAGGATTTTAGAAGACATTTTGTAGAACCGGTCCTTCGGTCTAAATGGATTAGTGATGGAAGAGAAATGGGAGGTAGATGGGGCGGGGGAGGAGGGGTGAGAGGGGGGGGGGTGGGGGAGGAGGGGGGGGTTAGAGGGGGCGGGGGGGGCGAGGGGGACGAGGGGGGGGGGAGGCAGAAGGGGAATAGATGTCATTGTATTACAACCTGCAGCGGCTCCTCTCCTCGCTCAGCGTTCAAATTCAATTCCCCCCCAGAATGTCTTCAAGCTTTATGATCACAGAGGTGTGTTATGCCATTTAGACCTGAGGACGATTCTACTAAATGTCTTCTAAAATCCTGACAGTTTTCTGAAAAACCCTATTTTTACCCTATGTCAGTCGTCAAACATTTTCATGTCAAGGAAGGAACCCCACGATTATATGTAATTTGCTGCCGACCCCCATCTGAAAATATGTAGTTCCAGCTATAGGGACCCCCCCAGAAGCAAAGATTTGAGTTTAAAACGTTCGCTCTGAAAGATTATATTCAAAGATTTGCGCCACATTTTCACGAAATAGCAGATCTACAAGCTCGTAGCGCGGCACTCGTAGATCTGCTATTTTTCAATAGCTAAAGTATATAACATAATGGCTATAAACACCAAAAGGGGTTCCAGCGCTGAATGGGTTATACACAGCACACGGAAAAAGACAACAGGAAGGAAGTCATGAAGCATCAGGACGAGGTTAGAACAGGCCGCCGGGCCGTCGGGCTGTCGGGCTGCAGATCGCAGACATCAATCCGTGGTTTTTTACGACGGCATAAGTTATGATTTTCATAATGTCTGGAGCCGCCTCTCGCCTGGAGGCCGAACGGACGGACCGCTGTAGCCCTGCTGTCACCGCTCAGCCAAGGCTGAGGCTGAGCGATGATGAACAACAGGCCGCCATGAGGAGGGCCAGCCTCGGTCTGGTCCGACTATACTATTTTCTCGTGTACTGTACATTTTAATTACTTATATATGATTTGTTTTTGGCTTTTCGTGCCTTTATTGATATAGCTACAGTGGAGACTGTAGAGTGGTTGCACCACTCAAAAAAGAGAAGCCCTTTTATAGTGGGGCACGTAGGGCCGAGAAGATGACCTATATGTGCGTCTTTGATCAAATCGTATAGGCCGCCCAAAAAAGAAGAAAGAAAGAAGAAAAAAAAGTCTGGAGAACACATGCTACGTATTTGTTATGGTCAGATTATTATACAACCTATGCTGACAACGGAGAAGAAGGGCTTGTCAGGGAAAACTTTCTTCCAAGAACGTAACCTTTCCAGAAAGGTTAAGGCGTTCTGTTCACGCTACAGCGTCTCTCAGGGACACTATAGTGAAAGAAAGCCTAAAACAAAATCAAAGCTGTTGTCAGACAGCATCACATTAAGAATTCCTGCAATCTGCCAATTTGTTCTCGCTCGGCGGCTGCTCGGAGATAACAAGGCATCCATCGGTTTGACGTAGAACACATGGGTGAACACTAACAAAGACAGACATGGGGAGGGCGACGGAGAGGTGCACCCACTTTGATATGGAGGAGAGGATCGAGGCACACGGACTCCAACATATCAAAGCATTTTTATATGTTGTTTTCATCGTCTCTAAATCACGTCAAAAGGGTTTTCAAAAACATCATTCTGAACGAGGCAGTGGAGGAAAATGTACTCTGATATTTTCTTTTACTTAAGTAAAAGTAGCAATACCACAGTTAAAAACTTTCGCTCTGAAAGATTATATATATAAAGAAGATAAGTACTCTGTATACATCTGAGGTGTAATATAATGAATTATGTAATGTAAACATGCTGTGAAATGCATAAATTATGTAATGTAAAACATGCTGTAATTGCAAATGTGAAATGGTGTCTTATAAACCCATGAGGGTTGGGCACAAGGTGTGCATGACACGAAAATAAATAAACAATCAATATCAATCAATCAATCAATCATATTAAAAGATCTGAGCCACATTTTTGCTATTTTTCAATAGCTAAAGTATAACACAATGCTTAAAACACCAAAAGGGGTTCCCGCCCCAAAATGGGTTAAGAAGGTGTGGTGTAACAAGTCACATCACAAACACACACATCAGGCTTTAACGGGGTGGAAACTCACGTTGCTGCCTCGTTCACCAGAGGGGGGGGTCAGAGAGCGATGGACGGGGGGGGTGAAAGGTCTCACCGACTGGGCCTTGTTCCTGCGAGGCCGGGCCCACTGGCTATAGTTCCAGCTGCGAGGAGACACCTGGCGCAGAGACACACAGAGTGGATGTTACAGGACAGCACGGACGGTGCTGAACATCAAACGCCTTTCCTATATGTGACTGCTTCTGACCAAGGCTAAGTCATTTCATTATTTACATTTTTCGTTTTTTTGTTTTTCATGTCATGTGAAAGCAGGGAATCATAGCTTCAAATTGACATATTGGTTGTTCAGTTTGACCCACCAGTTTTGGAGATATGGCTTATAGAGTTAATGTCTTGCAGAAAACAGCGAGTTGAGAAAACAGCCTTGTCTTGCCAAAACGTAGACTAAAACTACGACTATTTTTTTTTTGTCGACTATCTAACTATCTAACTATATTAAAAAGTAAATAAAAACTAAGCTTTGACGAAGACTAAATAAATATATTGACAATTTCGTCAACAAATAAAAACTAAACGGCACTAGTGGAGAACAAATCTGAAAATAGCAGATCTACAAGCAATTTTCAGCATTCGACCAAGTGTAAAATATACCAAAATTTAACGACAACGTCGAGGGCTGCTAAAAATAAACTGTATAGATTTAGTCGACTAAAATCTAAAATATTATTATTATATTCTAGTACTATTTAATTTGACTAAAACTAAAACTTTTCAGATGACTAAAATATGACTTTTGACATTTGATTCAAAGGGCTGTATTTTGTCTCTTTGGCCACTCAGAATAGCCAAATGGCATTCCAGGTCTTTAGTTTACTCAAGTTAGGGAATAAGACCTGGTACTTAAGACACGTCAAATACAGCCCTAAGACTTATGACTCAAATCTAAATAAAAATGGGCTGTTAAAAACACGGACGGAGGCTCACCCTTTGGTGTCGGTGGAGCAGGATTTTTCAGATGATTTTTCCTCTCTCCTACTGCGCTGCGCTGCCTCGCCTCGCCTCCTCCTCCTCCTCTTCCTGCAGGAGACGGAAGTAGCCTCGACCCTGTTTGACCGCCGACGCCAAACGCCTGCGGGCAAGAAGCACAGAGTCAGTGTCACACTGTGTAGACTGTAGACTGTTCAACACCCATTAAGACCATCTTAGACCCGAGGCCCATTCTAAAAAGAATGGCTTCTATTCTAAATCCTGACAGTTTTCTGAAAAACCTCATGTTTCTATGTCAGTACTGTGGTGCTCAGCCTTTTTCATGTCAAGGACGCCCAGAATTATCTGTATAAAACTATGTGGCCGTGGACCCCCATCTGAAAATATGTTGTTCCAGGGCAGGCACCCCCCACTAAAAGCAAAGTTTTAAGTTAAAAACGTTCCCTGTGAAAGAATATATATGTTCAAAGATTTGCACCACATTTTCACTATTTTTCAATAGCTAAAGTATAATGCCTAACCCATTTAGACGCTTCTACAAATGCCTTCTAAATCCTGACAGTTTTCTGAAAAACATGTTTCTATATCAGTGGTTCTCAAACTATTTCATGTCAAGGACCCCCATAATGTTATGTATTTTGCCTCCGACCCCCATCTGAATTTATTTTGTTCCAGGGACCCCTCCAAAGAAAAGATTTTAGTTAAAAATGTTCGCTCTGAAAGAATATATATATTCAAAGATTTGCACCACATTTTAAATTTTTCAATTTTTTCAAAAATAGCAGACCTACAAGCCTATGAGCTTGTAGATCTGCTATTTTTCAGACTGCTACAGTATAACATAATGCTTAAAACACCAAAAAGGGGTTCCCGTCCTGAATGGGTTTCACTATAGTTCTCACTTTCAAGATCTTTTTAAAATAATTTAAAAAAAAAACTTTCCATTGGAAAAGCATTGAGGCGGCCATGAAACACAGACGGCACAGAGCATGTTCGTCTGATATGCGTGTACACTACAGGGCCTCAGAAAACATATAATACAGGAACTCACACAACAGGGAACTACGAACCAACACAACACAACCAACAGGAACACAGTGTAAACACAGGACTTAAATAGACCCAGGATAACAGGGCACAGCTGGAACCCAAATACAATCAACACTAGGACAGGCTGGGGGACTAGAAGGAAGGACACAGGTGGAAACACTATAGGATAGTTTAACCCATTCTGACCTGAGATCAGATTCATACGAGGTTTCCACGGGACACACACTGGTCTGATTAACCCATTCTGACCTGAGATCAGATTCTAAAAATGTCAGTCGTTCTTCGAATTTTTCAAAAATAGCAGACCTACAAGCTCGTATCGCGCCACTCGGTGGCGCGATATGAGCTTGTAGATCTGCTATTTTTCAATACATAAAGCGTAACATGATGCTAACACCAAAATGGGTGCCCGGTCAGAATGGGTTAAGGACTTCAGTGTTTTGTACCATACTATTGTATACGTATAAGTACAGAACAAAGAATGTTTTCTATCACTGTTGTTGAAGAAGAGTCTGGGGCAATTAAGATTTAGTCTCACTAAGAAACACTAAAAGTTTCTCAATCTTATTAGGTTAGGTTTAAGCATCATTTACTTTAGTTTAGGATACCAGGCCGCACAGTTCCGCTGGCTGACGGAGGGGAAAGGAACTGGTTGGAATAACGTGTTCCTTCCACGCGCTACGTCCAACCAGGGAAACTCCCCCCTGTCAGGTGTAAAGGAGCAACTTGGACACTCAAGCATGAAGGAAGTATGAGTTCAAGTCCGTTGCTCTCCCCTTGTCCCCCATATATGGGGACTAGGTTGGTGGAGGGTGTGTAGAGCCCAGGATCACATTAGATGATTGACACAGGGGTGAAAAATGGGTTACAAAATCGTGGGATAAAAATATATATTTAAGTTCCGCCGGCTGTACGCCCGGGGGGCGAGTTGGTAAAGGGGCGACTCGTCTGGTATTCCTCTGGGAACACAGACATGAAACAACAGAGGCTGTGCGCCTCTCTCTCTCTCTCTCTCTCTCTCTCCCTCTCTCTCTGAATGTCAACACCATCGCTCAACCGCAGGCCTCTCGTTTCGCACGACGTCACCGCTGACGGATAGGCGTCTGTGGACGTGTCGCCGCCGCCGTTTGATTGGCTATTACGCTGTAATTAGGAAAGCGTAATTTAATTAGTTTGCCTGTCATGTCGCAAAGCGGCGGCTTGCGTAACAGCCCCGCTGGCCCGCGAATCATGACGCACAGAGCAGGTGGTGGAAAGTAATTAAGTATGTACACTCACAGTACTGTTCTCTACAATGTAACCAAGTACATTCACAGTACTGTTCTGAAATATGTAACTAAGTACACTCACAGTACTGTTGAGCTACAATGTAACTAATTAGCCCGCGGACCCCCATTTGAACATACATTCCAGGGACCCCCATAAGAGAAGATTTATTTTACGGCTCTAGCAGTGATTCTCAACCCGTTTAATTTCAAGGACCCCCAGTTTGACCTGCATTACTCTACGGACCATGCATTTAATGGCATTTCTATCTCTGGGACCCTCAATTTATATTGTAAAATCAATGTTAATTTAACAGTTGCAATGCGGAAATGGAAGCCATCGTTCTCACGATAATACAAATCTAAATATATTATAAATATTTTATATTTTTAATCTCGTTTAAAAAAGAATCTGCCCAACGATAATGTCACTGGTGGACGGGTTTTTGAACTGCCCACAGACCTATACCATGAGACACAGACAGTGGTATTTTATCATGAAAGTTTTAGTGAGGACCAATTATATGAAGATAGGTTGAAATATAGTGAAGTGGTCCTTTAAGTATATTCTTACTTTTGGCATTATTTTTTAAATCCATGCCTTTTACTTGTAACAGAGTGTTTCAAGTTTCAACATGTGGTATTTCTACTACAAAAACAGACCATGAGTACTTTGTTTTTGGTTTAAAGGTGCACTCATGTGGCCACATGGGGGCAGCGACGGCTGATATGAGAGGAGGCTCACTGTTATGGGTCCCGTTTTTTTGTTTCCTATAGATTTGTTTTTAATTATTACAATTTTAATTCATTTTCAAAATACGTTCCGAGAAAAAGCAAACCTTTTCATGAATTAAACCAAAATCCAATGTTGATGTTTTTTTTTTGTAACTTTATAAATTCATAAAAGAAAAATCTAAGAAATTCCATAAATTGCAACAAAAAAATAAGTAGTGAAAATAGCCGATCTACAAGCTCACAATGCGTTGCAAAGCGAATCGTTGTGAGCTTGTAGATCGGCTATTTTCACTAGTTTGGTCCCGGACTCCCGGGAGAATGTCTAATTTCTGTTTTGGGTCACGGGCTAAAAAAGGTTGGGGGAACCACTGGAATAACAGAACCACATTAGGGACATTAGGGATGTCCCGTTCCAGATCCGATTCCATCCCACAATTTCTGTGTTAGCCGACACCGATACCAGTGTTGTTGTTTATAGCTACTGTATATGTTGTGTCGTGTTTATAGCAGACGCCTCACTCATAATTATGTGCACTCGCAGCTTGGGTAACTCGAAAGCAAACTCCACACGCCCCAACATCTTTTTTTACATTTTCTATTGGGACGTCCGACATAACCCCAACCCCATCCCATAAATAAATGAGTAAAACATTTGCCTCTGGAATGTAGTGATACAATAGTAAAGGTACTTAGTTACAGTACGGCAGACTGGCGTTCTCTCCAATCCATGCCTCTGCTACCTACAGTACAGCTCTTGTCTTTGGTTGCCTGGCAACAAGCTGCCTACCCAAGGGCTCTGCTGCTGATGCGATCTGTTAGAAAAATAAACTACAGTACTGTCATCCTTTGAAGACCCGCGTGTGGGTGAAAATAACGGTTTTAATTTCTCACACCCGCAATCAAAATTTAACCGTAGCGATTAAGCCTTCACAAGACCTATACAAGCAATGTCACCTTTAATATCGTCACAGTCGGGCAGAAACCTTCATATTTTTCAATAAATGTTACGCTCTTTTTCTCCCCAATTTAGTTCATGCCAATGAATTCCTCCCCCCCCTCCACACACACACACACACACACACACACACATATTTCTCTGTAGGTAACCCCACCACCGTCTTTACTGGCTCACCTGCCAGTCAGGGGCCCCCACCGGGAGGACAGTCAGGGGCCACCACCGTGAGGACAGTCAGTGGCCCCCACCGGGAGGACAGTCAGGGGCCCCCACCGGGAGGACAGTCAGGGGCCCCCACCGGGAGGACAGTCAGTGGCCCCCACCGGGAGGACAGTCAGGGGCCCCCACCGGGAGGACAGTCAGGGGCCCCCACCGGGAGGACATGTTGTACTGGTTTCATTTTACGCTCTCAAGAGTTAAATCATTGTTAAACAGCTGCATTACTTAATTTACAAGAAGTGTACAAAATTAGACAATGTAGAAGAATTTAAATTTTGATCGTTTGCCTGTTCTATACCAACATCAATACAGCATGACATTGTGGACACAATCTTATCCAATGATATTAAAAAAATATTCTCTAGTTTTGGGTCTGAGAGGAAAAAAAAGTCAACAAAATGGTGGTCCGACCGTGGCCTCAAATGGGGAAGTAAATAATGGGCCTCGACATGCAAAGGTCTGAAAACAGTCACACTAAACTAAAGCATCAAAAGTGGCAGATGTGCAAAGTTCAAAACGGAGAGCCTTTATCTCAACGGTCAGTAAATGCTTTGAGAGTTTGGGCGAGGGACTACGTCGTGTGTTCCACATGCTGCCTGTCTGGAGAGCCTTTATCTCAACGGTCAGTAAATGCTTTGAGAGTTTGGGCGAGGGAGGGACGACGTCGTGTGTTCCACATGCTGCCGAGTGCCTGCCACTGCTGGACTCACTGCTTCATTTGCATATCATCAAAGCAGATCCAGCGACATTCACACTGCCCTCTCCTCTCACCTGGATGTGGGGGGCAGAGTGGACAGACGCACGGATGCTGTGTGCGTATTATCACAGCTTGGCCTTCAAAAACACACAATATTCCCTGCCAAGCCCGACACAAAGCTCCGAGACCCAGAGGCCATCAGGCAGCAGCACCTGCCCATGCATGTGCAGCTGGAGACTGACTGGGCAGCGTTAACGAAGGCAGGGGGGCTTCGAGGTTTATCGGGGCCAAGGACCCCTTATAGCTGAGAGAGAGATTAATTAGGCGCCCGCCCACACTACATAATTTATATTGTATACAACTGTGTTTCATAGATACCTCCATGGAGGTTTGACAGCACTGTCAGTGTGCATAGCGTTGCGTTGTGTTGTGTTGTGTAGTGTTGATGTGAATTTTCAGACAGTCAACCCAATAAAGCACTAGCCTACACTTGTTTACAAGAGGGTCCACCTTGTTCAATTCATCATAACATTTAGAGACATACAAATATACACTTATATATATATATAGACAAAAAACAGGAAATAATCATCATAAAAGGAGGTAAAAAGGGAAAATAAAACAAGTACAGTGAGGGGAAAAAGCGGTGTGGGGGGATTCAGATTTTAAGGAGGCCGGTTTCGAATTGCAGCCGTCCGTATATAGGTGCCCTTTGAGAGCGGTTTTGAAGGAGTCAAGGGATTTGCATGTCTTAATGACTGTTGGAAGGGTGTTCCACATTTTGGTGGCATAGGAGCGTACATACATACATACTGTATGTGTGTGTTTATTTTTCACAGCAGTAGGAGTCAGGACATAGCGGAAAATATAATCATCAAAACCACAATAGAGATTGAAGTGAAGTCCTGTATTCAAAATGTTACTAGAGTAAAAGTAGCCTACATTCTTTGTCAAAAACAGTATATAATAAGGCTTAAGTGGTGAATGTATGTTTTGCAATAATCCAAATCTGCAGAGTAACTAGTAAAGCTGTCAAATAAATTAGTAAAAATATAAAGCACACAATTTGCCTCTCAGAATCGGCTTCATTGACACATTGACAATTTTACCTAAAAAAGTGCATGGGTGGAATTATTAGTTTGTACACGTAGTGCCCATCATGTCATTTTTTCCAAGAAAACCCAGAGAGTAATCATAGCTTAGTTTGTATTGATTTTTGATGTATTATTCGTGATAGTTTTAGTCGACGAAATAAACACTGGTGTGTGCGTGTGTGTGCGTGTGTGCGTGTGTGCGTGTGTGTGTTTTGCTCAGGCAGAGTGTTAATGCCAAGGTAATTACGCGTGCAGCGTGCGGAAAAACAAACAAGCAAACACTATTTGGGCAAAGGTTATGGTTGGGAGCTACACTCCTGTAATGAAGCAATAAATCCAGCCAGACATCAGACAATCTTTCTCCCCATAATGCTGTCTCTGTGCAGGACGGGGTTTTGAGGCTGTCTCTTGGCGCTGTGTGTGAGATCGGGTCAACCGTCGCTTTTTGGGCAGTGGTGTAAACGTAACTATAAGTACATTTATATACAATTTTGAGGAATTTGTACTTTACTTGAGTGATTCCAATTTCCAAAAAGTGGTTTCATGTGGTCACACCTCTTCACGGCCAAGCTACGCCAGGCTCTTCTCGCCCGTTTACTCTAAACACGCGGACCGTGCGTGCGTTAAGACAAATGCCCTGCATGGCTACATCGATCTGTCAGACGCGCGGCAGGTTTGTGCGGGAGGATATATATATATACGCGCGCATGGGGGGGGCATCATACGCACCTAAAGAAAATTTGAACCGATCCTATTTTTAGAGCACGCGTAGGATGGCCCGCGGTATCCGTGCGTCTGGTGTAGCTGGTATCATTGACATACAGTATATTGGTCCTATCCTAATGCACTGTACGCGCGCAGTAAACGCATATGCACGCGCGAAAAGTTGCCTGGTGTAGCTTGGCCGTTAAGACGATTCCGTGTGCACGGTAAACTTTTTGAAAGCGACTCCGTGCCGTGTTCATGAGCATATATAACCCATTCTGACCGGGAACCCATTTTGGTGTTATAGCATCATGTCGTGCTTTAGCTATTGAAAAATAGCAGATCTACAAGCTCATAGCGCGCCACCGAGTGGCGCGCTACGAGCTTGTAGGTCTGCTATTTTTGAAAAATCGAAGAACGACTGACATTTTTTAGAATCTGATCTCAGGTCAGAATGGGTTAATCAGACCAGGCTGTGTCCAGTGAAAACCTCGTATGAATCTGATCTCAGGTCAGAATGGGTTAATGAGCACCGATATGAAGATAGTTTGTGCGCTTGTAGATCGACTATTTTTTTGGCTAATGCTCCCATCAGAACCCTATCACACAAAGATTGGGAGTATAATATAGCCCCCCCCCCCCCCCCCCGTGTAGCAACATCTGTGGACCCCCTAGGGGGTCCCGGGCCCACTGTTGAAGACCCCAGGACCCCCTAGGGGGTCCCGGGCCCCCTGTTGAAGACCCCAGCATAAGGGAGCATCGTTTTCCTCCCTGTTGAAAATGGCAACTTTTGCCAGTAACACCTGTATGAATAATTCAGCGCGGTGAGCTCTATCAGGGGCTGTCAGAAATGTCATGTGGCCGCCGGCTCTCCTGGCTGAGTGGCTGCCCCCCCCCCCCCCGAGAGGCCGCTGTCTCCCAACGCCTGTGGTGGGGTTACCGGGTTAGACGCACGCACGGCCACACGCGCGCACGCACGCACACACGCACGCACACACACATATACGAGAACGCACGTAGACACACGTACGCACGCCAGGGGAAATACCACTGTCAGATCTCAAAACTACCTGCAGGACACAGACATATACACACACACACACATACACTTGTATTCTACTATACTTGTGAGGACATCAACATTTTTAGGCAGGCATAAGAGGTCCCCGCCCCGGCACAAAATATTCTCAGTTGTGGGTCCGCAGCTAAATCCATAGAACCCATGTTCTGTTACCATAGAACCCATGCTGTTACCATAGAACCCATGCTGTTACCATAGAACCCATGCTGTTACCATAGAACCCATGCTGTTACCATAGGCAGGATCAGAACCCATGTTCTGTTACCATAGGCAGGACCGTGAGGCTATATATAGCGCCAGTGAATTGCACGACATGAGCAAAGAATAAGAGCCACATTCGCTCGACCCGGAAGTGAGCGACCCATATCTGTAGTCTAGCCTCACTCTAGGCTGTTTACTAAGTCACAGACAATGAAGTATGGCTCACCTAGCATGGCTCAGATGTCTCCTGAGGCTCACCTGGCATGGCTCAGATGTCTCCTGAGGCTCACCTAGCATGGCTCAGATGTCTCCTGAGGCTCACCTAGCATGGCTCAGATGTCTCCTGAGGCTCACCTGGCATGGCTCAGATGTCTCCTGAGGCTCACCTAGCATGGCTCAGATGTCTCCTGAGGCTCACCTGGCATGGCTCAGATGTCTCCTGAGGCTCACCTGGCATGGCTCAGATGTCTCCTGAGGCTCACCTGGCATGGCTCAGATGTCTCCTGAGGCTCACCTGGCATGGCTCAGATGTCTCCTGAGGCTCACCTGGCATGGCTCAGATGTCTCCTGAGGCTCACCTGGCATGGCTCAGATGTCTCCTGAGGCTGTCTTCTCTTTTAGCCGCCTGCTGGCCAGTGTGGAACGGCAACCTCTGGAAGTAAGCATGCAAAACAAAATTTGTATTAATTTTTTTTTTAAAGTTAGTGTCGCATTAAAAGGACCACATGAGACACAGACATTTTATCATGAACATTAGTGAGGACCAATTACATGAAGGTGTAGGTTGAAAAGTGATCAGCCTGATGGAGGGGAAAGGGCAGCGAAATATAAATGATCTGCCCAAATCAACACTGGTCCTTGTGTCACATGGTCACATGGTCCTTGTGTGACCTCCACAGTGTCACATGGTCACATGTCACATGGTCCTCGTCTGACCTCCACAGTGTGGCGCCGGGCAGCGGACCAGCTGTGTACATATTGCTTTTCTAACGTGACATCACTCATGGAAACGACAGATAATCAGCCTGTTAACCCATTCTGGACGAGAAAATAACAGATCTACAAGCTCATATCGCGTGCCACACTATGAGCTTGTAGAGTGCATCGTTTTTTCTCTCCATCTTTTAACTGCAACGATGAGCCTAAACACAACCAAGAATTTCACCCACGTTTACTTGAAATGTGATTTGACATTTTAAAGATTGATTCTGAAAATAGAAAGTTAAAGTAGGCTGCAGTACTCCAGCAGCGTTTGAATACTAAGTATCTTTTAAATCATGTTGCACTTTATGTGCAACATGGTTTTAAGAATACTTTAGTATGCTACCCAAATGTAGAGAAATCACAAAGTACATTATCTTTATAAACATCAATACATTCCTGTATTTTGAAAGGCAATGCACGTGTTCACCTCCGGCCGGGACACGCTACAACTACAAGCTCGTGAGATAAGAGGGTGAGGGAAGGTTTAATGAGCATTTAATGATCACAACAACAGTCACACCTTTACTTCTTGTTGTGGAATGTGGAGGGTCGTTGTGAGGGGGGGGGGGGGGGGGCTGCACGCTCCTCTGTCTGGGTGTGGAGGGTCGTTGTGAGGGGGGGGGGGGGGGCTGCACGCTCCTCTGTCTGGGTGTGGAGGGTCGTTGTGAGGGGGGGGGGGGCTGCACGCTCCTCTGTCTGGGTGTGGGCGCACTCCTAGGAACAGAAAACATCAACAGAGGAAGGAGACAGAGTGAGCAAAGCATGGCTGACCAGTCATGATATGTGACCAGATTTGACTGAGAGACTGCCATCGCGCAAATTACAGCTTTTCACCAGAGTAAAACTTTTTTTCTTTTTTTTCTCAAAATGAGTTAATAGCACAGGCAGACTCTTCACATACTAGAGCATGTCTGAAATAAGTGTCAGAGTTGAAATCGTAAATATGAAATAAATGCTTAAACATGTAGCTATAGGTGTAATGTTGGAGACCACAGAAGACATGTAAATATGAAACAAATGCTTAAACATGTAGCTAGGTGTAATGTTAGAGTCCACAGAAGACATGTAAATATGAAACAAATGCTTAAACATGTAGCTATAGGTGTAATGTTAGAGACCACAGAAGACATGTAAATATGAAACAAATGCTTAAACATGTAGCTATAGGTGTAATGTTGGAGACCACAGAAGACATGTAAATATGAAATAAATGCTTAACCATGTAGCTATAGGTGTAATGTTAGAGACCACAGAAGACATGTAAATATGAAATAAATGCTTAAACATGTAGCTATAGGTGTAATGTTAGAGACCACAGACATGTAAATATGAAATAAATGCTTAAACGTGTAGCTAGGTGTAATGTTAGAGACCACAGAAGACATGTAAATATGAAATAAATGCTTAAACATGTAGCTATAGGTGTAATGTTAGAGACCACAGAAGACATGTAAATATGAAATAAATGCTTAAACATGTAGCTAGGTCACACACACACACACACACACACACACACACAAATTGGTGACTAATGACTAACGGAATATTCATTAAGTAAGTATTACAAGTGTCCACACTTTGATATTAATTTAAAGCAAAGCATTATTTAGGCCTACAGTTTTATAGGAAAACAGATAATGTACAAGCTCACCTGTCACCAATAGGGTAGTTTAGTTATTATTATGACTGTTATGCCTAATTATGTGTCCAAAAACTGAATAGAAACGCCAGGCCGACAGTTAATTGTAGCTATGTTGACACGACAGCGTCGACGACACAACGGTTGTAATAATACTATCATTTCAGCAACTCCCGTCAAGAAGATAAAGTGATATAGTTTAAGTAGCTAGAGCTATAGTTTAAGTAGGGTTTTTGACACACGGGAAGCTCTAACTTTGTTTAATTAAAGCCGTATAAATATCCATAACAGCCATTAGCCTCCAATGCTCCGAAACAAAACAAACACAGCTGTCAACACGGAGCAAATTACACGAATAAAGTTTCCCCAGTAAAGTAAAAAAGCCACATTGTTTAGCCATTAAACACTCGCCTAAACCTCTTCTTTAAGCTGCTTTCATATTATTCTATCTTTTTTAATTAACGTGTGACGCAATTTGTTTATATTGTTTGTTATTATTTTCGAAGCTCGCGCTAATTTCTTGTCCAGTCAGTGCAGCTTGTGTGTGTGTGTGTGTGTGTGTGTGGTGAGTCTACCTGCTCCGTCAAAAAAGGGACAGATCTACAAGCTCACAACGCGTTGCCACGCGGACGCGTTGTGAGCTTGTAGATCTGTTGTTGTGTTGGCCAGCTGCATTATGGTGAACTTTGACTTGGAAGAAGCCAACCAATAGCAGGAAAGGAACGAAACTCTGTGCCTTCATGCGTCACATGGGATTTGTAGTTTTCTTAAGTTTCCTGGAGGTTGAGATGCATTATAGGGCAGGGCTGTAGGCTAACTATAACTGCTAAACTAAACTATCAAAAGCTAGGCTACTTATTTAATGATTGATGAACTACAATGACTCATGATGTGTGCATGCCTGTTTTGGACCAATTAGACATTTGGGCAGGCCCCATATGTATTATTAGATATTAGATGTAAGCTATTAGTGTGAGAATTATGAGAATGTTGTAGGCTATCCAGATGAAGACAAAAATAGGGCACACACTATACGTTTGAATTATCTGTACACACACACACACACACACACACACACACACACACACACACACACACACACACACACACACACACACACACACACACACACTGGGTGTAATGTTAGTCCACAGAAGTGAACCTTTCAAGCCTGTTTTCTCAACTCGCCGTTTTCTGCAAGACATTACTCTATAAGCCATATCTCCAAAACTAGTGGGTCAAACTGAACAACCAATATGTAAATATGTCAAAATTCAAAAAAATCCAATGACAGTCCCTCAGTCAAATTTAGTCACATATGTTCATCAGAAATTAATAATTTGAATATATATTCTTTCACAGCGAACGTTTTTAACTCAAATCTTTCCTTCAGGGTGGTCCCTGGAACAACATATTTTCAGATGGGGAGTCTGCAGCCTAATACAGATAATTCCTGGGGGTCCTTGACATGAACTATTGAGCACCACTGACATAGAAACATAGGGCATTTCAGAAAACTGTCAGGATTCAGAAGACATTTTTTTAATTACGACGTCAGGCTTAAATGGGTTAACATAAAACACCCTCTAAGTGCGACGGCGCACTTATTGAACCCGAGACCAGAATGTTTTCTGGCAACACAATCCAAGAGGAGGAGGAGGAAGGTGACAGAGAGAGGAGGGAGGAGGAGGAGGAGGAAGGTGACAGAGAGAGGAGGGAGGAGGAGGAGGAGGAAGGTGACAGAGAGAGGAGGGAGGAGGAGGAGGAGGAAGGTGACAGAGAGAGGAGGGAGGAGGAGGAGGAGGAGGAAGGTGACAGAGAGAGGAGGGAGGAGGAGGAGGAGGAAGGTGACAGAGAGAGGAGGGAGGAGGAGGAGGAGGAAGGTGACAGAGAGAGGAGGGAGGAGGAGGAGGAGGAAGGTGACAGAGAGAGGAGGGAGGAGGAGGAGGAGGAAGGTGACAGAGAGAGGAGGGAGGAGGAGGAGGAGGAAGGTGACAGAGAGAGGAGGGAGGAGGAGGAGGAGGAAGGTGACAGAGAGAGGAGGGAGGAGGAGGAGGAAGGTGACAGAGAGAGGAGGGAGGAGGAGGAGGAGGAAGGTGACAGAGAGAGGAGGGAGGAGGAGGAGGAGGAAGGTGACAGAGAGAGGAGGGAGGAGGAGGAGGAGGAAGGTGACAGAGAGAGGAGGGAGGAGGAGGAGGAGGAGGAAGGTGACAGAGAGAGGAGGGAGGAGGAGGAGGAGGAGGAAGGTGACAGAGAGAGGAGGGAGGAGGAGGAGGAGGAAGGTGACAGAGAGAGGAGGGAGGAGGAGGAGGAGGAAGGTGACAGAGAGAGGAGGGAGGAGGAGGAGGAGGAAGGTGACAGAGAGAGGAGGGAGGAGGAGGAGGAGGAAGGTGACAGAGAGAGGAGGGAGGAGGAGGAGGAGGAAGGTGACAGAGAGAGGAGGGAGGAGGAGGAGGAGGAGGAAGGTGACAGAGAGAGGAGGGAGGAGGAGGAGGAGGAAGGTGACAGAGAGAGGAGGGAGGAGGAGGAGGAAGGTGACAGAGAGAGGAGGGAGGAGGAGGAAGGTGACAGAGAGAGGAGGGAGGAGGAGGAAGGTGACAGAGAGAGGAGGGAGGAGGAGGAGGAGGAGGAGGAAGGTGACAGAGAGAGGAGGGAGGAGGAGGAGGAGGAAGGTGACAGAGAGAGGAGGGAGGAGGAGGAGGAGGAGGAAGGTGACAGAGAGAGGAGGGAGGAGGAGGAGGAGGAAGGTGACAGAGAGAGGAGGGAGGAGGAGGAGGAGGAAGGTGACAGAGAGAGGAGGGAGGAGGAGGAGGAGGAAGGTGACAGAGAGAGGAGGGAGGAGGAGGAGGAGGAGGAAGGTGACAGAGAGAGGAGGGAGGAGGAGGAGGAGGAGGAAGGTGACAGAGAGAGGAGGGAGGAGGAGGAGGAGGAAGGTGACAGAGAGAGGAGGGAGGAGGAGGAGGAGGAAGGTGACAGAGAGAGGAGGGAGGAGGAGGAGGAGGAAGGTGACAGAGAGAGGAGGGAGGAGGAGGAGGAGGAGGAAGGTGACAGAGAGAGGAGGGAGGAGGAGGAGGAGGAAGGTGACAGAGAGAGGAGGGAGGAGGAGGAGGAGGAAGGTGACAGAGAGAGGAGGGAGGAGGAGGAGGAGGAGGAAGGTGACAGAGAGAGAGTGTGGAGGTACCGGGGACGACATAAACTCATTTTTCAACCCACGAGGCATCTGCGCGTGCCTCTGCCTGCCTGAGACCTCTCCCTGAGAGTGAGACGGCGTCCCGCCCCGGGCTCTGGCTGGCCCCTGAGCTGACCCCCCTAACAGTTTCCCTCTTCATCTTCTTTGTCCCCTCCTCCTCCTCCTCCTCCTCCTCCTCCTCCTCCTCCTCATCCCCTTGTCCCCACACGCGCCTGGCTGATGGATGGCCTCGTTTACCGCAAATCTCTTTTCAAGTCAACCCGGGACACTGCTGTGTTGTCGCCTCCCTGCTGTAATGTCACCACCGGCCCAGAGCCTGTACTGAATACACAGTTAAGGATAAGGAGAAGAATAGCCAATCTCTATTAAATGATTACACTTTTCATGGTCTATATCGTTTAGAATCGTTTTAAAATGGTCTAGTCTAGTATAATACAAGCAACGTAACTTGGGGGGGGGGGGGGGAACATGCAATGCATCGCAGTATCGAATCGCAATGTAATTAAGAAACGCAATATAAATCTAATTGGCACCCTAGTTATCGATGACATATCGACACACACACACACACACACACACACACACTAGTCTTAACAACAGCGAGTGACTGTAGAAGACCTTTTCGTGCATGACAACGTAAACACAGGTCCAATTCAAGTGTATGTCAGACTCTGTGAATATCAGTACTGTAGCTGCTAGTAAATACACTTGTGAAACCAAGCTGTTTGTTCCCTAGCAACACAATTCCACTGACAAGGTCAATAAAACAGAAAATGCAAGATGAGATTGCCTTGTTGCTGATTTACAGTAGTACCATGTTGTACGGTATACTGTACTGTACTGTACTGTACTGTACGGCCCATTCTTGTTCGCTACAGAATCACAGCAACACCACAGTGGTAACTAGACATTTTAGCTGATGATTCATTGTCATATACAAATACTTGTCAAATGCCAATTTGACAAGGATTTGTGTTGTATTATTACTATTAGACATTGGGAAGATTGCTTTTTAGGCTTTGGAAAGAAAATTACGCACACACCAGATCAGGCCCAAAAACTTTAAAAGCTTCACTATGTAGGCCAACTCTCCTCTTCCACGCCCGATTTGAACCCGGTTTCCTTTTGACCCGAGATCAGATTCTAAAAATTCTAAATCCTGACAGTTTTCTGAAAAAGCTATGTTTCCATGTCAGTCGTACTTCGATTTTTCAAAAATAGCAGACCTACAAGCTTTTCAATAGCTAAAGCATAACATAATGCTTTTACAAAATAACCGATCTACAAGCTCGCAGTGCGACGCGTTGTGAGCTTGTATAGATCTGCTATTTTCAGCATGCAACCGAGTGTAAAATTCCTAACATTTTGTTGACGAAATTGTCAATACATTTAGCTTAGTTTAGTCATCATAGCTTCGTTTCCAGTTAGTTTTCGTCAGTGAAAAAAAGGTAGTCGACGAACATTTTTCGTCTTAGTTTCAGTCAAACAAAAACAACACTGCTATGGACCACACTTCTCTACTGGCCCCGGGCCCGGTCAGCCAGCCAGCCAGCCGGACAGCCTACCTCAGCAACTGAGCCGAGCCCACAATAACTATGATAAATGCACTGTCCACCAGGACCAACCCATCCGTGAGACACTCCATCCCCCTTGATGTATTAGCCGCTAATCTCCGCCACACCATCCACGATTGGCTGTGGCGGCCTCCTCCACCGCCAGTAAACTAAAGACCTGGAGGCGTGATCAATGCCATTTGGCTATTCTGAGTGGCCAAAGAGCATTGATCACGCCTCCAGGTCTTTAGTTTACTCAAGTTAGGGAATAAGACCTGGTAGTTAAGACACGCAAAATACAGCCCAATGTGTTTACTTACTGTTTTACCTATGTACTGTACAGCACTTTGTGGCAGCTATGGTTGTTTTAAATGTGCTTTATAAATAAAGTTGAGTTGAGTTGAGTTGAGTGTAGAGAACTGTCACTAAACACCGAGTTAAACTGAAGACAGAGACGAAGTAAGATTTGACCATTTACTGTTGCTCTTCCTCATAACATGACGGTGAAAACTGCAAACATAACAACAATACAAACATTCAGGGTTTGTTCTTAATTGACATCATTTCACAGTAAAAAGAAAACAGCTGAGTAGCTAAATGACCTACAGTACACACACAGCAAGGCAATTAGCAGGATGCCCTACACCTGCAGTGCACTCTAGGCTACTATGCTCTGCAAACAGCAGCAAACATTGTTAAAGAAATAACTTTCCTTCTACAAATAAACATGTACACAAAGTTGTACAGAAAGTTAACATAACTGAAATCAACACCACAACTTACGGCATTGCCTCTAAAATGCTTCCAAGTGTGTTAGATGGTATTCTATTGGCTCACAGATCTGAACAGCCTGTGATCTCTGAGAACTGCTGCATGAACATGGTGCCGACACAGGAAGTGACTCTCATTAAATACAAAGCGTTTTCAGAATAAAGGCACTGGTGGTAACCATCTACAGTACACAATAAAGTACTCAAAGCCCTTCTAAGGTAAACAGAAATACAAATGCACCATCAAATTACTATATACAGGAAAAATAGAACATTTGCCTTAAAGGCATTAACACACACGTCGTGTCCTTGTTGCTTTTCTGTAATCGGACAAACAAACCGTCTCCACGATGTAGCCTAGTCACTATAGGCCCTAGTGGTTCTCAGACGTTTTCAACTCAAGGACCCACAAATTCAGATTTTGCCGCAGACTCGGATTTCGAAATATTTTGAGCGAGGGATTTATTCTGTCTTACAAATCGTTCACAATTTTCCCAAAATTATAGCAGCTCTGCAAGCTCACGCGTCACTGTGCAACACGCACTTGTGACACAGGCTATTCTCTCGTGTTGCCGGGGACCCCCTGGAGCACCTCCCAAAAGGAGCCCTGGGGACCCCCTGGTCCCCACTGGGGACCCCCTGGTCCCCACTGTGAGAACCACTGATGAATAGCCAGTGGGATGTGAAAACATCTCAGAAATCCTGTTGGGACATGAAAAGTCACCGGAGGCCAGTTGAAGTTAACTGGGTCAGTCACACATTACGCTTTGGGTTGGAGGGTGAAATATATTTTTGGAAGGTGGGAGGGGACTTGGTTTGTTTGTGTGTGTGTGACCCACTTGATGGTCTGGATGGATGTGTGGGAGAGGAGAGGAGAGCAGAGGAGGATCAGTGTCCATTAAAAGCAGACGGAGTGACGGGGCTTAGGTGGGAGAGCTCTGTGAGGCCCCAATGAGCAACTGGGGCGCTATAGATGAGAGAGAGAAAGAGAGAGAGAGAGAGAGAGAGAGAGAGAGAGATTCTCATCAATGCTGGACAAGACTAGTAAATGGAGTTAGAAGATTTAGTCTGTAGCGCTTTTCATTGATTAAAGATTTGTAAAACCGACACACACAGACACCAAAGTGTTCTGTTCAATAGGCCTATACCACACTGATATATTTAATATAAAAAGCAGCCAGCCCAGAATATGCATTCATATTTATGACAGAATACAGGAACAGGTACGCGTGTGTGGCCGTGTGTGTGTGTGTGTGTGTGTGTGCGTTGGGGGGGATGAATGTATTTAAAGCTAGCAGAGAGAGGGGAGAGCTCTAAAAGTAATAATGTGTCTGATTCCCTATAAGATTGCATTTTGTTATGTTCAACCACTTAAAATGAACTCCACCAGAGCTAAAGAAAGATAATTCTTAAATCAAAGCATCACACTACAGTGTACGCACGCACGCACGCACACACGCACGCACGCACGCACGCACGCTACATTTTCCAGGAATTGTCCCAGCCAGGAACTCCTGATAGTCCTAAACGCTGAAGCAGTCTTTTGGGTTCCAGAGAGCGGGGGCTGTCCCGCCGTCTGTCCGACCTCTTCACAAGGACGTCTCCTCCGGGACGCCGACGTGTAACCCTGCCTCGGTGCGGTCAGAGAGGAATGACCGCCCGCTGCACGCCGTATAAAGTATAACCCATTCTGACCTGAGATCAGATTCATACGCGGTTTCCACTGGGGACACACTGGTCTGATTAACCCATTCTGACCTGAGATCAGATTCTAAAAATGTCAGTCGTTCTTCGATCTTTCAAAAATAGCAGACCTACAAGCTCATAGGGCGCCACTCGGTGGCACGCTATGAGCTTGTAGATCTGCTATTTTTCAATAGCTAAAGCATAACATGATGCTATAACACCAAAATGGGTTCCCGTTCAGAATGGGATAAAGTAGTTCAACATCACACGCTGAACAAGCCGGAAGAGGTTTGGTCGTTATATAGGAACCGTTGTGTAAACTCTAAGTACTGAATCCTCGTCTAGTTTGCCAGACGGGTAGTGTGTGCAGCCGGCTGGGTGGTGTGTGTGACAATCCGAGCTGGATCCCAACTGGCGTGACTGACCACAAGATATCAGACATAACAACGGGCTTACTGCAGCAAGGCTGACCTCGCTGTCACAGAGACGTCTCTCGTAGCCTATAACTATTAAAGTATGCTACAGTTCAGGCAGTACACAATACATATAACAAGTACACTGTGATCTCACGTACAAGTACACGGCCATGGGCGATCAGATTATAACAGGAACCAACGAGTGTCTGTGTCCAAACAACGACAAAATGTCGATTTGACATGCATGCAATGATGCAAACTCCATCTACCCTGAAGCCTTTGCAGACGGTATAGTAACAGGTGTTTGGACAGGCTGAGACTTCCCCTCCTCACTCGCCACCATCTCTAACGGTGCCTGCGTGCATTAGTGCCGTGCCACCCACAGCTGTTTCCCATGGTAACGCTAACGGACCCTCCACCTCAGGTCCAGCTGAGCGAGGTCCAGACGTTTATATACTGTAAGTCCAGCTCCTCCAGCCCACAAAGCAATTAACCCATTTAGGCCTGACGTTGACATTACATTTTTTTCCTTTTTTGTGGTTCTCAATATTTCATGTCAAGAACCCCAACAGTTATATGTAATTGGCCGCCGACCCCCCCCATCTGAAAATATGTTGTTCCAGGGACCCCACTCCCCCATGAAGCAAAGATTTGAGTTGAAAACTGAAACTCTGAAAGAGTTGAGGCACATTTTCACGATTATTTTCAAGCTGATCTTTTTTCAAGCAGATCTACAAGCACCGAGTGCCGCGCTATGAGCTTGTAGATCTGCTATTTTTCAATAGCTAAAGCATAACATAATGCTTAAAACACCAAAAGGGGTTCCGGCCCAAAATGGTTTAAGTGTCAGTGTGTGGCAGCACACCTATGGGGACCCCCTACCTACAAGTTAACGCTCCCTATACAAAAATCCCTAGGGTGAGAGCAATAACTATAATTGTAATAAGGTAGGCCAATTAGATATCAATGTAATAAGCTGGTGGGTAATAGCTTCAAACCCTTTGAATGACGCAGGCTTCTGTTCTATGATTGTTGGGGTGAAAAGGGTTAAAAAAAAAAAGTGCTATTGGCTCAGTTAGTACGCCATTATGGGCTGATTGGTATCAGCTGTGATAGGGGGAATAAAAGGCCAGTATACTCTCTATAGCAGTGGTTCCCAAAGTGGGGTCCGGGGACCCCCAGGGGTACCTGAGGGAGTTCCAGGGGGGACCCATCTATTTTGTTCATGTTCATAAAGTGCTAAAGTGTTTAAAGCAGTGGTTCCCAAACTTTTTCATGTCAAGGACCCCCAAATTGACACTACTTAGCCCGTGGACCCCCATTTGAAAAGATATGCCAGGGACCCCCATAAGAGAAGACGTACACATTTAGACGTCTACACTTAGACGTACACATTTAGACGTCTACATTTAGACGTCTACATTTAGACGTCTGTATACATTTAGACGCCTACATTTAGACGTATACATTTAGACGTCTACATTTAGACGTCTGTATACATTTAGACGTCTACATTTAGACGTCTACATTTACACGTCTGTATACATTTAGACGCCTACATTTAGACGTACACATTTAGACGTCTACACTTAGACGTACACATTTAGACGTCTACATTTAGACGTCTACATTTAGACGTCTGTATACATTTAGACGCCTACATTTAGACGTATACATTTAGACGTCTACATTTAGACGTCTGTATACATTTAGACGTCTACATTTAGACGTCTACATTTACACGTCTGTATACATTTAGACGCCTACATTTAGACGTCTACATTTAGACGTCTGTATATGTGATACAGGGGTACCTGGAAAAATATCTACCCCAAAAGGGGTACCTGGTCCAAAAAAGTTTGGGAACACCTGCTCTATAGCAGTAGTGATTACAGAGGAGAACATTTCTGTTAAAACAGCCACGGCAGCAACAAAATCCCAAAGGAAGCTCCATCAAGCTGTCTTACTGTAGTAGCGAGGCATGTCTTACTATAGCAGCCTTCTCAGAGTGAGGCGTCTCCCTCAGTGACACAAGCATCTGTTCTGCTGCTTTTGTGCTCCAGTGGACAGTATGCCAGGCCAGGGTGTCAGGGCAAAAACGGCTCTGAATTGGGAAACATGACAACTCTGTCACACTTGATAACGGAGAGCACACTTAATGCACGAGTGGTGCACACGTTTTAGTCACGCACTACCAGTGTCGCACGCGGTAAATAGCAGATCTACAAGCTATTCACGGTGCGTGACATACGCTAATAATAAGGTATCTGCCTCGCTTTCGGGTTCTTGGAAACGCCCCCCAGCCACTGCGTTTGTTTTACTGAGGTTAGGTTTAGGTATAGTTTTACTGAGGTTAAGGTTAGGGTTAGGTATAGTTTTACTGAGGTTAGGGTTAGGGTTAGGTTTAGGTATAGTTTTACTGAGGTTAGGGTTAGGTTTAGGTATAGTTTTACTGAGGTTAGGGTTAGGTTTAGGTATAGTTTTACTGAGGTTAAGGTTAAGGTTAGGTTTAGGTATAGTTTTACTGAGGTTAGGGTTAGGTTTAGGTATAGTTTTACTGAGGTTAATGTTAGGTTTAGGTGTAGGTATAGTTTTACTGAGGTTAGGGTTAGGTTTAGGTATAGTTTTACTGAGGTTAAGGTTAAGGTTAGGTTTAGGTATAGTTTTACTGAGGTTAGGGTTAGGTTTAGGTATAGTTTTACTGAGGTTAATGTTAGGTTTAGGTGTAGGTATAGTTTTACTGAGGTTAGGGTTAGGTTTAGGTATAGTTTTACTGAGGTTAATGTTAGGTTTAGGTTTAGGTATAGCTTTACTGAGGTTAGGGTTAGGTTTAGGTATAGTTTTACTGAGGTTAATGTTAGGTTTAGGTTTAGGTATAGTTTTACTGAGGTTAGGGTTAGGTTTAGGTATAGTTTTACTGAGGTTAATGTTAGGTTTAGGTTTAGGTATAGTTTTACTGAGGTTAGGGTTAGGTTTAGGTATAGTTTTACTGAGGTTAAGGTTAGGGTTAGGTTTAGGTATAGTTTTACTGAGGTTAGGTTTAGGTATAGTTTTACTGAGGTTAAGGTTAGGGTTAGGTTTAGGTATAGTTTTACTGAGGTTAGGGTTAGGTTTAGGTATAGTTTTACTGAGGTTAGGGTTAGGTTTAGGTATAGTTTTACTGAGGTTAGGGTTAGGTTTAGGTATAGTTTTACTGAGGTTAAGGTTAGGGTTAGGTTTAGGTATAGTTTTACTGAGGTTAGGGTTAGGTATAGTTTTACTGAGGTTAGGGTTAGGTTTAGGTATAGTTTTACTGAGGTTAGGGTTAGGTATAGTTTTACTGAGGTTAGGGTTAGGTTTAGGTATAGTTTTACTGAGGTTAATGTTAGGTTTAGGTGTAGGCTGTCAATCACAGTGACTGGCCAGTCACAGCACATCCTCTACGTCACTCTGTCTGTACCCAATGCGAGGCAGGAACCATATCAGCGTGACATACAGTACAGTACGCATACAACTACATCGTATATAACCCAGACATAGTAATCCTTCTGAAAGCTGAAATGTGTGTGTTACTGTATGTGTGTGGGGTCTTTGATCTGTCAATGACCTCGCCCCGCAGCACCAATGGTGTAAGTGTAAAGTTCCTGCTCGCTTTTGCTGAAAAAAAATGGCAACTAAAAAATACGGGGAAGCAGCTTTTTGCTTCTACGGGCCGACGGCGTGGAACAAACTCCCACTCTACCTTCGACAGGCAGCCTCTGGAGACATTTTTGAGTGGTGCAACCACTCCTACATCCAGCAATGTCTGTGTACCTGTTTGTTTGTTTTTAAAGCACAGCTCAAGACGCACTTCTAGACTCTTGCTTTTAATTGATCTTTTATTTTGTTGTTATTCATGTCCTCACTGTATTGCATTACTGCTCTTGTTTTTTAATGTTTATGCCTTGCTTTTCTTTTCTTTGTCCAGTTCTCTGTAAAGCACTTTGAGCTGCATGTCATGTCATGAAAGGTGCTATACAAATAAAGTTGTATTATTATTATTAATGATGAATGATTAATGAAGTAGCGTACTTAAAGGAGAATTCCATACTAAAAGGCTTTCTTACCTTTCTTTGTAGTTGTTACGTCCCCACCAAAGAGGTCCAGGTGTTATTTTGTGCAAAAGCTCCTTATTGGCTATTTCCCCTACCATAAGCCCTAAATGAATTGCATTGAATTGAATGGGATGTATGGGGTGTTGTGATAATTCGCTTATTTCCATCGAAATAAGTAGTAAAGTGTGCCGCTTGGGTTATTATTTACATTATGAAGAGAGTATATATACAAAGAAATTATAATTTTGAGCGATGGAAATAAGCAAATTAGCACAACACCCCATACATCCCATTCAATTCAATGCAATTCATTTAGGGCTTATGGTAGGGGAAATAGCCAATAAGGAGCTTTTGCACAAAATAACACCTGGACCTCTTTGATGGGGACGTAACAACTACAAAGAAAGGTAAGAAAGCCTTTTAGTATGGAATTCCCCTTTAAGTACAATGTTGAGGTAATTTTAGGTACTTTACTCGAGTATTTTCAAATTCCAGTACTTTTACTTCTACTCCACTACATTACAGAGGCAAATATTATCGCCTATACTTTGACTCCACTACAATTATTTGAAAACTTTTAGTTATTACCGTAGTTTTATACTTTGTAGGTTTTGATTATTATTATTACAAAACATGCATTAACCACTTCAGCCCTAATACACTTTTTGGCCACTCTAAAACAGCATTGCGAGGCATTGTGAGCTTGTATGACACTAAAGCCAAACATCTTAACCCATTCTGACCGGGCACCCATTTTGGTGTCGGCATCATGTTATGCTTTACCTATTGAAAAATAGCAGATCTACAAGCTCATATCGCGCCACCGAGTGGCGCGATACGAGCTTGTAGGTCTGCTATTTTCGAAAAAAATCGAAGAACGACTGACATTTTTAGAATCTGATCTCAGGTCAGAATGGGTTCATCAGACCAGTGTGTGTGTCCCGTGGAAACCTCGTATGAATCTGATCTCAGGTCAGAATGGGTTAACCACTAAACGCCTAAACGGGAAACCCCCTTTGACTGGGGGATATGTTAGGCATCTGGGGCTCTATGTTCGTCTATGCAAAACCCCTTATCCCTAAACTAGGCTACCGCTACTTGGATTATTTCATTTTTTTTACTATTTTGAAAAACATTTTTGAATAGTTAAAATATAGCCAACCTACAAGCTTCACAACATGTCGATGTAGATTGGGCTAGTTGAACTATTCAAAAATGTTTTTCAAAATAGTAAAAAAAAAAAAAAGAAAAAGGCAAAGAAGTTTAGGGATAAGAGGTTTAGCGGTGACGAAAATGGAGCCCCTAAATGTCTTCAGTCAGAGGCCTAACATGAACTTGCACCGGCTTACGACAATGCTGAGGAGGCCGGTCACCCACCGGAGAATAGCGTTCACGGAGACGTGATAATAACAGGCAGGCGGATGTGACCGACAGCTCACACTGCCTTTCAACTGCAGCGGCCGCTGGAAAGTAACCCAGTACATTTACTCATATAGTAGGGTAATTAAGGACAGGATGGTGTTGGTGTTAAAGCATTAAGTTATACAGTACTTTAGCTGTTGGAAAAATAGCAGATCTACAAGCTCATAGTGTTGGTGCCGCGCCACAAGCCGATACTGGGTACTACATTTGACAGCAAGCTGAAATTCGATGTGAAACTGTGAAATGTTGTGCAAGAAAAGGCCAACAACGCCTCTTTTGCTTGAGGCAGATCGCCCAAATTTCAGGTTGACAAATCCCTAATGAAACTGTTCTACGGTGCCTTTATTGAGTCAGTTATCTCATTCTCCATCATTTGTTGGTATGGAAACCTAAACATAAAGGACAAAAACCACCTTGGTAGGATTGTGAGAACGGCCTCAAAGATTGCGTTAAGATTGAGTTAATTTCAGTAGTCTAGACCAAGTATTTAAAAAATATATACAATAATAATATTGTATATTTAATAAATAAATAAAAATCAGGTGCTTAAGAAAGCCACGTCCATTTGTACGGACAACTCCCGTCCCCTCAGCTCTGAGTTCAAGCTGCTTCCCTCTGGCATTCGCCTAAAGGTTCCAGGGGCCAAAAGCAACAGGTATAAGTTCTCCTTCGTGCCTGTAGCTATCCAGGCTCTAAATGCCGATAAGAGGAGGAGGAGGTAACTTGTCACCTGACTCACTCATGTTACACAGATACCTTGAACTGCCATCCTGTTTTAATGTTCTATGTGTACTATGTGCCTTTTTGCTGTGTCTTTGTGTTTCATGTTACCTGCCTGTGTTATGCCTTGCTGTAAACCAAATCGCCCCACGGGGACAAACAAACAAATAAATGAACCTGAACCTGACCATCTAGTAACATTTTGAATACAGGACTTGTAAAAGAGTATTTCTACATGGTGGTATCTCCCTATGTTAAGTAAATTAAACATCCAAGTATACTTCTTCCAAGACTGGTCAACTGCTAGCTATTTGCCACCGGGCCCTCAGAAGTTATAAATAGCGCTAATTAGCACAGCTTCTTTTCCTTTGGGCCAGGGAGAGGTAACGGCCCTCTCATCACCCCGCGGCCACATTCCCCTCCCATGGGATCAACATTAGCCCATTTTACGCGGGAACCCCTTTTGTGGTGTTAGCATTATGTTATGCTTTAGCCATTGAAAAACAGCAGATCTACAAGCTCATAGCGCGCCACCGAGTGGCGCGCTACGAGCTTGTAGGTCTGCCATTTAAAAACATGACAAGACATTTTTTTTTAAATCTGATCTCAGGTCAGAATGGGTTAATAATAATGAAACTGTCAGGATGTAATAGACATTTTTTTAGAATCTGATCTCAGGTCAGAATGGGATAGAGCTGAACAAGTGCTAAAACAGACAGGATGGGTATATAAAGAGGCCCCCGGAGATGGACCCTAGCTCGTACTGCACTCAGCCTCGGCAAACCTTTCACTTTATAATCACCAACTCTTTCTTTCACTCCTTAAATTGGATCGTAATTAGAAACAGCAGGACAACCTTGAGAGACACAGAGAGAGAGAGAGAGAGAGAGAGAGAGAGAAAGAGAAAGATAAAAGGATACTTTATATTAGGTTGTCATCCAAAAGTGGGGTGGCTGTCATTTAAAATATTTCCCCACACTTTATTTTATTTATTTTTGTATTTCCTGAACCATGACAGAACAGGCCAAGACAGAGCAGCTCAGTCCAGGTTGTGACAGCCCCGACGCCACCACCAGCTGCTACCCGCTGAGAAACTGGTCATCCTATCCGGACTTCGGCCTGCAGCCTGTTGTTCTGGAGCTGGGGAACCTTCCCCATGAGAGACGGTGGCCACAGGGTTGTTCCCCCTGGCTTAATGGGTACTACGCGCCCTCCTCTCCCCTCTTTGCAGTGCCCAGCTGTGTCGTGGGAACGCCGCAGAATTCCAGCCCCAATGATGCCTGCAGTACGGAGCAGTATTATAAGTGGAGGGTAGTCCTAGACATGACACACTTTGCTCCCTCGGAGATCTCCGTCAGCGTCCAGGAGGGATTCCTGGTGATCGGAGGTAGGGATGATGATCGGCACGGATCAGCTTCACTTATTATTAACATTATTGGCTTCACTTGTACATGATACTATAACCCTATACTTTACACTGTCTATCTTGAATGAATTCCCAAACGGAGTTGTGGCTAACTGAGACATTTCACCATTGAATCAAATACTAATAAAACACCCCATTGAGCAAACTGTAATTACATTTATATGGCGGTGTTCCCTCGAGTCTATACTCAAGTGTCTTCCTGAGTCGTTTGAATACTTTTTATTTCATTCCCTGCAGGGAGTCATTCGGAGAGGCCAGATGTGTTCGGCTTCACGGCTAGATGTTTTACAAGGAAATACAGGTAAATTCACACATTCCAAACCCAAGACTGACTCAATATCTATAGCCACGGTATCGACTGACCACTCAATAATATCTAAGCCACGGTAGAGGCCAGTTAACCCATTCTGACCTGAGATCAGATTCATACGAGGTTTCCACTGGACACACACTGGTCTGATGAACCCATTCTGACCTGAGATCAGATTCTAAAAATGTCAGTCGTTCTTCGAATTTTTCAAAAATAGCAGACCTACAAGCTCGTATCGCGCCACTCGGTGGCGCGATATGAGCTTGTAGATCTGCTATTTTTCAATAGCTAAAGCATAACATGATGCCAACACCAAAATGGGTGCCCGGTCAGAATGGGTTAATCAGTTCCGATGTATCTCCTATATGTAAACACTATGCTGTGCCGTTTCCAGACTGCCTGTTGGAATTGATGTCAGTAAAGTTACATCCGCAATGTCTGGGGACGGCATCCTGTGTGTGGAGGCACCACTTCCTGATACTTATTCCATTCCAGCGGACATCGTCATTCCTGTTCAGGTGACTATGATGGCATTCTATCTCTTTCTCTCTTTCATCCCATCTAATGCAATCAGACACTACTTCTGCTATATGTAATCATGTTAGTTCATTCCGTTAATTATCTTCTCTCTCAGTAAAAGTGATTTATCTCAGACTCCGGATATTTGTGCACTTATATATCTTATATTAGGTGGAAAAAGAGACCATCGGAGGACACGAAATGCCAGAAGACCACAAAGAGGCCTGCACCCCAGGAACACACACGGAAAACGGAGAACCACAGCAATCTGAACCCACAGCGCCTCCAGAGCAGAACCTCCCAACAGAACCAGGACAGCCCGGTACCGAGGCACCGGGTCATGGGGAAGAAGACTCTCCTCTTGCTGGCGATGACACTAAGCAGCAGGAGGAGGAGGTCAATGGCACCACGCCATCGGGGGAGCCCCGCCCTTTGGCACCCGCAGATGAAGAAGGCACCGGCGAGAGATTCCCAGAGCCTTCTGAGCACTCCCAAGCAGCCCTCATGGACAACCAAGATAATAACACAGCCTCGTCCACCGAAGAGCCCAGAGGCAAAGAGGAGACCCTGGAGACGGACGCAGAGAGCAGAGAAACCCAGCCAACAGCAGCACCTGCTGCACCGTCAGACCCACAGGCAGCAGCAGCAGAAGACCACGGCGAGGACGCAGCTCATCCTGGCAGCGCCAGCGCTGCTGGGGACCTTCAGGAGCATGAAGAGGGGACGGGGGAGAAGGACGCAGAGGCCCTCGCCAAGCCTCACCCTGCTCCGACACCTGCTGCAGCGAGCGCTGACGGCGCCGCAGAGGGCCTCCCAGAGCCTCCTCCTCCACCCGAGCACCGTGACGCCCTGGGCGGCCAAGATAGCCCAGCGGCGGGCACAGCAGCCACCGCGTCCGCTGAGCCAGCCCACAACGGAGAGATCCAGCCTGGGGAGGAGGAGCAGGAGGCTACGGAGGAGGAGATCACCCAGGAGGATCTGGAGCTCCTCAAAGGTCTGAGCCAGGATCTGTTGGACTTGGCACTAGCGCCCGCCATGAAACAGTAACACACCGAGCAGAGAGAGAGAGAGAGAGAGAGAGAGAGAGAGAGAGCCCTCTTTGCCATCGAGCCTGCTCAAGCTTCAATTACACGCCAATTCCACAGATGAGTTTCAGTGCCTTCATGTGTTCATAAAGTAATATCCCTGCAGCTATACAGTATTTATATATACTGTATATATATATATATTTATAGTATGCAAGCTAAGCAATGCCAATGGAGATCAAATAAAACAGCATCATGAGAAAAGCCTGTGTGTGTGTTGTGATGTTTTAACCCATTTTGAACTGAGATCAGATTTAAAAAAAAAAAAGTCTTCTACATCCTGACAGTTTTCTGAAAAAGCTGTGTTTCTATTTCAGTCGTTCTTCTATTTTTCAAAAATAGCAGACCTACAAGCTCGTAGCGCGCCACTCGGTGGCGCGATATGAGCTTGTAGATCTGCTATTTTTCAATAGCTAAAGCATAACATAATGGGGTTCCCGCCCAAAATGTTTTAAACGATAACCTAATCCAGCTTATTTTTTATTCAACACACGTTCTGTCTTTCCTGCTCTTTTCCACTACAAGAACTTAGAAATAATAAAAACATAACCATATTGTAGAACTTCACAGTTCCCGGGTTATGTATGTATATTCTGGGTTACACTTCGTATAGTCAAAAAGAGCCATTTGTTGCAGCCATTATAGTATACAGTACAGTAATATACATTATAGTATACAGTACAGTAATATACATTATAGTATACAGTACAGTATATTGTTTCTGTCAGGCAGACACCTCCCATATCTCCATATTCACCACCTTGTGGTATTCCGTAAATTACATTAATTACAGTTCCACCCTATACATTTTGGCCATTTGAAAATAGCCGATCTACAAGCACAATGAGTCACAAAAGCGACGCTTTGAGAGCTTGTAGATCGGCTATTTTCAAAAGATTTTCTACACATATTTTGTGAAATGGGACATTCTGCAATATGAATACTTTAGTACATTTTGATGCCGATACTTTTGTACTTTTACTCAAGTACATTTTCAATTCCGTACTTTTACTTGTAACGAAGTATAGTTCTAAATTGCAGTATTGGTACTTTTACTCAAGTAAAAACAATCAAGTACTTTTCCCAGCAGTGATAAAGTCGCCCCAGAGAAGGAGAACTGGCAGAACGTGTCATTGTGCTGTTGTTGCTATGGCAGCACCAGGTCCACATGTCATACCAGTCAATACTAGGCTACATCAATTATGTAACATAATGGTTTTTATGGAGATGGCTACACTGCAGACAATGATGACTGTTTGATGTATACAGCATTGTCCTGAAATTGAACCACCATAAACCCTAGTAGCCAAAAAGTGAACCCGGACATGTTGAGTACACCAAGGTTTTATGTTAGAAATGTTGAATATGGGTCTGGTCTCCCCAGCATGGAGAAACTGCCGGATGCTATACCTTGCATATGTTGAGCAATTTTCATAATTGGCATAACATTTTGTGACCATACGATTAACAACCTATAGAAGGCAAGATTCAAGTTCAAAGTTTCATCATGCTTTATGTAGCATGTCAAAATAGGGGGGGGGTTTCATGATGCTGAATCCATTCCAAGCGTTAAATTTGCAAAAAAAAAAACACTCCTTGGGCTTTAAACGGCCATGCCCACTTGCCCAAATGTGACGGCATTGGCTGTTTTTAGCCCAATGCGTGTTTTTTTGCAATAAAAATCTCTTGCCATTACATTATCTGCGGTGTGGATTCACAGCTGTGTCCTTTTGGCTCAACACCTGTGCTACCGGGCCTGGGCTGTGGCTCAGCGGTCCAGGCACTTTGGCCGGTACTAGAGTCCAAGTCTGGCAGTGTGCCGCGGGTTCGACTCCCGATCCCGACGGCCTTTACTGCATGTCACTATAGCTCCCCCATCTTTCTCTCCCCCATTTCCCTGTCAGCCTACTGTCTGTCCCTCTATAAAAAATATAAAATAAAGGTGAAAGCCACAAAAATATTACAAAAAAAAAAAAGAAACATAAAGCATGACGAAACTGAATATTTTGCCTTCTATAGGTTGTAATTGGTATGGTCACATATTATGCCAATTATGAAAATTGCCGAAAATATGCAAGTTAGCATCCGGCAGTTTCTACATGCTGGGGAGCCTTGGGGACCCATACTGTAAACATTTATAATAACATAAAACCTTGGTGTACTCAACATGTCAGGGTTCACAGTGGGGCTCTACTGGCTGACTACTAGACTACTGTATATTATAGAATGTTCAGAAATAGCCGATCTGTGAGTGAAACAAGCGAACAGGTCTATGACAACAAATCTAAAAGAAGCAACCAGAAGCAACCAGTGTCACTACTTGAGCCCGGTTACATCAGCTATTTGTTTTAAATGAATCATGAGCCAAAATAAGCAACTACACTTCAGAAATAAGCCCAAACTCAAAAGCAACGGGCAACTATGAATATTAACCCATTCTGACCTGAGATCAGATTCATACGAGGTTTCCACTGGACACACACTGGTCTGATAAACCCATTCTGACCTGAGATCAGATTCTAAAAATGTCAGTCGTTCTTCGAATCTTTAAAAAATAGCAGACCTACAAGCTCGTATCGCGCCACTCGGTGGCGCGATACGAGCTTGTAGATCTGCTATTTTTCAATAGGTAAAGCATAACATGATGCTAACACCAAAATGGGTGCCCGGTCAGAATGGGTTAATCAGTATGTTCAAATGCCAAGGAGTACAAGTGAGTTTTCAGACGTGATTTAAACACAGACAAAGGATTGAGAAGCTCTGACATGAGGTGGAAGTTCATTCCACAGTGTGGTGGGTGCTATTCAACAGAAAGTTCTAGCCCAAAGTCGCTTATAATAAGCAGACCTGGCCAGCTGTGGCCAGCGCTTTCTGCAATTTGCATGGGGGGAAAATTAAATAATGTCTTAATTTGTGCAGATAAAAAATGCTAGTCTGTTGCAATAATGAGAGTTTTAAGTATAGTCTTTGACGGGTTCTGGACAAGTTCTCTCGGTCTGGAGTCACCTTGACCCATTTAGGCCCGACGTCGACATTAAAGAAATGTCTTCTAAATCCTGACAGTTTTCTGAAATACCTCATGTTTCTGAATCAGTGGTGCTCAATATTTCATGTCAAGGACCATACCCTGAGAAACGTTGGAAAAATATTTTCTTATGGCATCGTGACTACGAGCTGTGCGGCCTCTTTCCTTTCTTTGTCACAGGACCCCAAAAATTATATATTATGTAATTGGCCGCCGACCCTCATCTGAAAATATGTCATTCCAGGGATTCTTTTTTTCCCCTTTTTTTTATGATCAGTACTTTATTTGAGATTTTTTACAAACACAAAACAGAGAACTTAAAATACAAACACAAACAACAACAGCAGAGAACGTATTCATGGACAGGCCAGATAGATGAGATAAACAAATAGAAAGAAAAAAAAGGAACAAGAAAAATCAAATTAAAATGTGAAAATAGTTTACACTATTTACACGACCAAACGCAGCATCATCAACCGTATCATAATGTGTAGTAATACAATAAACAATCAAGAGGGCATCGCCTGACCACGGATCACACCAAGGGACCTGCAACATGACTGAGGAACACGTCCCACTTCAGATCATATTTATACAACTGATTATTCATCTTAAAGGATAACCTCTCCAAAGCAGCCACAATACCGAGCTGAGTGAAACATACATGTGCTGGAGAGGTAAAACCTCAGACTTCCATTAGGGATTATTTTTCTAAGTGCTGGAGTTTGGAAGCACTCGTTGTATGTCACTGCACGGCCCTGCCTATACCACCTGTTCCGAATTTGCACATAATGCAGGAGGCAGCGGCGCACAGAATTTGCACAGAATTTCTTGACAGCAAGTAGCTCATAACATCTCTATCTCTATGGTGGATTTTTATGAAACAAAAGCTGGGCAGATTGAAAGAGGATAATTCAAGCTTGGCCTAGAGCTGCAATGATGGTGAGTTTAACGTCGTTTAATACAAGCAGATCACAAACTCAAATTGGATGAGTACGGAGTCAATGGAGCTGTATTGCAACTCTAGATTCATCCCAATATGAAAAAATCTAGAGTTGCAAATTGTCAAGATAGCACTTACTTTTTGTGGAGCTTCAGTTTTCTCAGAAACAAACAACACTTTAGAAACAAGCCAAAATAAACAACTACACTTTTCAAACAAGACCAAACAAACAACTACACTTTAAACAAGCCCAAATAAACAACTACACTTTACAAACAAGCCCAAACAAACAACTACACTTTTCAAACAAGCCCAAATAAACAACTACACTTTACAAACAAGCCCAAACAAACAACTACACTTCTGTTCTGTGCTCTGGGTCGACGTGTAGTAGAGTTGCAAACAATCAGAACCATAAAATTTAATGTCTGAGTTATATTAAAGAACTAAAATAAATAAAGGTCCTGTCCTGTAATCCTTTATACTGTAACCAAACTGTAATATATTTATCTGACTTATAGCTGGATCAAACAAACAAACAAACAAATTAAGTCAAGTAATCCAAATAGTCACCAAATAAAAAGGCCAATTGCATTGCTCAAAAAGAGAAAAAAAGATTATTCCTCACTCACCCAACCTTCAAGTCAGCTAGGAGGCCACAGCAGGTTCCCCTGGATTAATTTGTCCAAACGCTCTGAAGGGATTCAGAGCTAAACCCTCAGAAATGCTTCTTGACCAAACATCTTCTTCTTTCCTGGCCTCATGCACTGCTCTGTGGATTATCCATCTCTGATTCAGGTTTAGTATTGGCCTTAAAAGAGTCTCTTTTGACAAACAACCACCAGACACTCTTTTTGATACCTAAAATGGAAGCAGCCGGCTGCCTCACTTCATGTACATTTATGTTGCTGTTCCTGGTACCTATCACTTCCTGGAACTTTTGCTAAGATGCTTTTTCCCCCACAGCGCCCCCTATGGTCAAACCTTGTCAACAGAGTCAGCTGTAGGGTGGGGGTAAGGAACTGTGATGGGGACATTGTGCATTTGTTTGTTTAACTGTTTGTTTGATGTTTCTTTGAAGATTTTGTTTAGTGTTTACAGTGCTGCCATGTCGGTGGGAAAATATATGTGAATAATTGCTTTGAAAATACTATGTTGTAAAGAAAAATCAATAAACATTATGTTAAAAAAAAAAAAAAAACAGAAAATGAATGACCATGGTTTAACCAGGCCCGGAAGATATTTCCCAATAGATGTTTCAAAAAGTATTTATTTAAAGACCTTTTTAAGCCTCGGGACAAAGCCAGCTCTTGTTGTGACAAATCATGACAATAAACATAACGTTTTAGGACCGATGACATAATTAGAAAGAAGAAAAACAAAAAAGTGTTGTAGGCTACCCTGCCCTTTTTTTTCTTCTGTAGGACTGAGGTGGATTCTAAAAAAAAAGGC
Source organism: Protomyctophum bolini (assembly GCF_963924005.1). Classification (NCBI taxonomy): domain Eukaryota; kingdom Metazoa; phylum Chordata; class Actinopteri; order Myctophiformes; family Myctophidae; genus Protomyctophum; species Protomyctophum bolini. The sequence goes on from NC_137883.1 coordinate 33,589,266, forward strand.
TTTTCTGAAAAACCTACTGTATGTTTCTACAATCTACACAGTATATCAGTGGTTTTCAAACTATATCATGTCAAGGACCCCACAAATAATTAATTATAATGTAATTGTAATTGGCCGCCGACCCACTTCTGAAAATATCTTGTTCCAGGGACCCCCCCCCCCCCCCCCCCGGAAGAAGCAAAGATATGAGTAAAAAAAAAAACATTCGCTTTGAAAGAATATGTATTCAAAGATTTGCACCACATTTTCACAACATTTCAAAATTATGCTATGCTGCAATCTTTCAATAGCTAAAGTCTAGGCCTATAAAACACCAAAAGGGTTTCCCGCCCCGATTGGTTTTAAACCATTTGCCAACCTTCCATCCAATCACACTATAACAGGCCCACCCTGGTCAACCTTCCATCCAATCACACTATAACAGGCCCACCCTGGTCAACCTTCCATCCAATCACACTATAACAGGCCCACCCTGGTCAACCTTCCATCCAATCACACTATAACAGGCCCACCCTGGTCAACCTTCCATCCAATCACACTATAACAGGCCCACCCTGGTCAACCTTCCATCCAATCACACTATAACAGGCCCACCCTGGTCAACCTTCCATCCAATCACACTATAACAGGCCCACCCTGGTCAACCTTCCATCCAATCACACTATAACAGGCCCACCCTGGTCAACCTTCCATCCAATCACACGATAACAGGCCCACCCTGGTCAACCTTCCATCCAATCACACTATAACAGGCCCACCCTGGTCAACCTTCCATCCAATCACACTATAACAGGCCCACCCTGGTCAACCTTCCATCCAATCACACTATCACAGGCCCACCCTGGTCAACCTTCCATCCAATCACACTATAACAGGCCCACCCTGGTCAACCTTCCATCCAATCACACTATAACAGGCCCACCCTGGTCAACCTTCCATCCAATCACACTATAACAGGCCCACCCTGGTCAACCTTCCATCCAATCACACTATAACAGGCCCACCCTGGTCAACCTTCCATCCAATCACACTATAACAGGCCCACCCTGGTCAACCTTCCATCCAATCACACGATAACAGGCCCACCCTGGTCAACCTTCCATCCAATCACACTATAACAGGCCCACCCTGGTCAACCTTCCATCCAATCACACTATAACAGGCCCACCCTGGTCAACCTTCCATCCAATCACACTATCACAGGCCCACCCTGGTCAACCTTCCATCCAATCACACTATAACAGGCCCACCCTGGTCAACCTTCCATCCAATCACACTATCACAGGCCCACCCTGGTCAACCTTCCATCCAATCACACTATAACAGGCCCACCCTGGTCAACCTTCCATCCAATCACACTATCACAGGCCCACCCTGGTCAACCTTCCATCCAATCACACTATAACAGGCCCACCCTGGTCAACCTTCCATCCAATCACACGATAACAGGCCCACCCTGGTCAACCTTCCATCCAATCACACTATAACAGGCCCACCCTGGTCAACCTTCCATCCAATCACACTATAACAGGCCCACCCTGGTCAACCTTCCATCCAATCACACTATCACAGGCCCACCCTGGTCAACCTTCCATCCAATCACACGATAACAGGCACACCCTGGTCAACCTTCCATCCAATCACACTATAACAGGCACACCCTGGTCAACCTTCCATCCAATCACACTATAACAGGCACACCCTGGTCAACCTTCCATCCAATCACACTATAACAGGCACACCCTGGGCGCTTGGACTCAGGCCTGTAGGTAGCACGTTTCTTTCTTTTTTTTGTAATATTTTTGTGGCTTTCACCTTTATTTTATATTTTTTATAGAGGGACAGACAGTAGGCTGACAGGGAAATGGGGGAGAGAAAGATGGGGGAGCTATAGTGACATGCAGTAAAGGCCGTCGGGATCGGGAGTCGAACCCGCGGCACACTGCCAGACTTGGACTCTAGTACCGGCCAAAGTGCCTGGACCGCTGAGCCACGGCCCAGGCCCGGCAGCACAGGTGTTGAGCCAAAAGGACACAGCTGTGAATCCACACCGCAGATAATGTAATGGCAAGAGATTTTTATTGCATCAACCAATACAAAGACATTTACACAAAAAACAGTTGGGCAGGAGGCAAAACGTCTGGCCAAAAGAAATAAAATACATTCAAACCATCAAAACCAAACACACGCACTTACACGCACGTGCACACATGCACACACACTCGCACTACACACACGTCACACGCACACACACATTCACGTCTCATTGCACGTACAAATAGAAAACAAAGCATTCAAATCAAATGTAAATAACAATTTTTGTCAGTATATGATGCTGAAATTATGTTTCTGATTTCTGGATTGGCATAATAATCGGTAGGAATATTTACATACAGTATCTCTGCACATGAGTCTCCAACTCATAAATAATTCTGAAGCCATACAGTATATAAAGGGTGACTGATTTTGCTTGTCAATTTAAATGACAGATCATGACCTCAAAGGCAGGGCGACACATGGGATTTTCAAATAATGTGGAAAAATAACACGTACGGTACGATATAAGTTATAATGTGGCATTCCCATAAATAATCATATCATGATTATTATACATTACATTTAACCTTTTAGACCGCTTCTAAAAGGTTTTACATTGCAAATCTGGTTTTGAATGCTAGACATTTACAATGTTCATTTACTGTATATACAGTAAGCCAATATTGTACAACTTCACTGCACTGGTGATGTCATCACAGTTCCATTCCGCTACTGTACATCCAGACTACAGTCTATATAGTATGTATATACATACAGACATACTATAAGGGTCCCCCCCTTTTCCAAACTTCTAATTTTAACACTTTTTGGACGGAGGTCGAATCCTAATAGTTTTCAGAAAAACCCATGTTTCTATTTCAGTTGTGCTCAACCTTTTTCATGTCAAGGACCCCCAGAATTCTCTCTATTGGGCCACGGACCCCCCCCCCCCCCCCCCATCTCAAAATATGTAGTTCCAGGGACCCCCCCCCAGAAACCAATATTCGAGTTAAAAATGTTCTCTCTGAAATATATATTCAAAGATTTGCACCACATTTTCACAACTTTTCAAAAATAGCAAGTTTGTATGAGCTTGTAGATCTGCTATTTTTTCCAATAGCTAAAGTTAAACATAATGCTTAAAACACCAAAAGGGGTTCCCGTCCTGAATGGGTTAAATGTATGTAAATATACATTGTACATGGCTTTGATATGTTCTACATCAGTGGATACGCATTGAGGATATTCCTGTGGACTATATCATGATGTTATACCAATGCTTCAAATTACATCTACAGTACAGTACACTATACAATATGAATGTAAAAATCACATTTTAAATAGAGCTATACATCACATATCCATATCTCTAAAGCAGTGGTTCTCTATTGTAGAGAGACCTGTCCTGTCCTGGGCTGGGCTGGGCTGGCGGGTGGGGGTCTCGCCTGGGGGTTGAAGGTGGCGGGTGGGGGTCTCGCCTGGGGGTTGAAGGTGGCGGGCGGGGGTCTCGCCTGGGGGTGGGTGGGGGTCTCGCCCGGGGGGTGAAGGCGTGGTGGCGGGCGGGGGTCTCCCTGGGCCGTTATCTTTTCCATCTTATAGCTCTGGGGGGGGGGGGGGCGGGGGGGGGGACCCCACTAGGCCATGGCCGGCTCCTGCTGGGGCTGGTCGGGGGTCTCCGTCTCCTGCATGGTCTCCCCGCCGCCGGCCTGCCCCCCCTCGTTCTGGAACAGGTAATAGGGGGGGGTCTGCCGCGCCTCGATGATCAGCACGCCCTCCGGAGACAGCGA
>NC_137883.1:33598089-33613669 GCF_963924005.1 Protomyctophum bolini
GGGGGGATGGCTGGATGGTGATTGGTTTGTTTGAGGAGTTGCATGGCGTTAGCGTGTGTTAGCGTGCGTTCAGTCTCTGGCAAACAGCTGTCCCTCTGGGTTGGTAACCAAATGGACCCGTCCATACGAATCCATTTGGATTCATTTTACACTCTCAAGAGTTAAATTCTAATAAGGGTCCATTTGGTTTCATTTGACACTCTCAAGAGTCAAATGTTTTCTAAACAATCTGCATTACTTAATTTACAAGAAGTCTACATAATCGATTGTAGAATAATTATTATTCTGATCAATTCGGCACGGAATTGTTGGGTAAAGTCGCATCCAACCATAACAAGACATACTTCCTTTGTGTGTCCGAGAGGCTAAATCTAAATCAAACGGTGGTCAGGTGGTTCAAATGCCGAATGCATAATGAGCCGTGATATGAAAAGGGTTGAAAACCCACTGCAATAATCCAACCATGAGAGTGAAAACGAAACTGCCCTGGCCTTAACCCTCCCATCATTGCACTGTGCATGTGAAGGATGAAATGAGTCAATGTGATTCCTTTGTCTAAATGCTAGGAGTGGGAATAAAGAGAGATGGACCTGTAAAACGAGAGAAAGTGCAGCTTACATTCTTTACAACATAACGTAAGACCGCCTCCATAAAGTACTCACTGTATCTTCTTTGTGAAATTCTTTGTCACTATTCCTCCTTCCTCTTGCTTCTCTTCGTGTTTCCCTATAGAAAAACACAACAAAACAGTGTAACATTCAGTGGGTGTACAGTACTGTATACACTGTACAGTAGTCGTCAGAAAGTGTTCCAGTCTCTCGCTGTAAATTATTATATTTTTACAAAGCAATGGAAATGAAAAAAGGTGCTCATACATACATACATACGGGCCCTTTACAATTTAAACACCAACAGCCTAACAGCCAACTCTAGGAATTCTCTAATAAATCTATCTCTTGCTCTAGCTGCTGCTACGGCTTTGGATATGAGAATCTTTTGATGATATTGAAATCAAAAGTACATTTAATTTGGTAGATAAAATGTTACATTGCCCAATCTCATTTTGGCAGCAGTTATACTCGGGGTGGATTCTGTCCCCGCCGGAATGAAAGAATGTTCTAGTGAGTCAGAGAGACTACAAGAGAAATGATAGTCAGAGTCTGACCGCGACAAGTTGAAAATGAACATGATGATGAAATCCAACATTCCTTCCTTTTGGGCCTCTTCCAGATATAGTTCCCTCTAAACTAAAACTAAACTAAAGAACACACATAATTTGATGGAACAGCTAGTACTGGAATGCCCCCAAGTCAAAGGCCTGGTCTCCCCAAAGCGTTGTTTATGCAGGCTCACAGTATGTTAGCCCCCTCCGGCAGCTGCTCTGGGGCTGTTCTGAATATCAGTGCCGCTAGCTAGCACGCCATATTCTAATTCTACCCCCACCACCACCACCACCATCAGGGCTTCAAGCTTGACTATCTGCTAGTGCTACCCTTCGGCCCACCCACCCCTGTGACGTCTGAGCCCCACCTCCCCACATCGAAAGTGCTGGACTCGACCAGGGGCGGGCTATGTAAAGCCTCCCCCGAGAGAGGAGAGCGCATGCAGAGCTGGCCTCACTGGTGGTGAAGTCATCATATCGTTGCTGTCGGGGGCAGAAACGCCATATCTCCAATATTTCTAACTTTTTAGTTCCTTTTTCGTCAACGCCTCGCTCGATCATACTATAACTAAAGTCACATGAGTAGCAGATCCACACACACACACACGCGTTTTGAGCTTGTAGATCTGCTACTTTCTTCTACTTATGAATTTGAATGCTGAGGATTATTAAAACAGTTTTGGACATATGAGGTTTTACGCCCGACAGAGACGATATGTAAATATAAATGTTAATGACTGTATGACTCTACAAACGTCACCGCTGCGGTTCAGACGTCAACCATGGTTTCCCCCGAAGACACTCGACAAACGACGGAAACGTATTAGCGTGATATTGTGAGGAGCTACCTATAATACCGCCCATATGATGTCAACAACAAGTCAACAACATCACCGTCCAGATTATTATTAAACTTATTAGCGTGATATTGTGAGGAGCTACGTACTGTATATATACCGCCCATAATTATGATGGCAACTAACAACAACATCATCACCGTCCAGATTGCGAAATGCTCTTGGAATAGAGATGGCAGATTATACACTAGCGTTACACTTACACTCCATTGTGCGAGAGGGTGTGTGTCTGTCTGTCACTGTGGCCAAAAAGATCAAGAACAGATGCAGTTGTTATCTTGTAGAAAGATCGGTCTATATAAAGGCTATTTGGCAAGCGAGATGGTTGTGTGTTTGTTGCGGTATTGTGTAGTAGGTTTTAGCTTCTAAAACGAATTAGAGTTTTAGAAATGAAGTGGCGTCACTGAGGCACACTGAGGCAGGCAGTGTGAATGAGCCAAACTAACTGGCATACCAGCATTGTGTTTATAAAAAGCCCCATGCCGTGCTGGGGGGCTGGGGCCTGCTCTCTCCTCTGTGCCCTCTTCCGTCCTGTTCTGTTCTGAGTGCTGGGTATCCCTGGCATTTGTCTTTCTTTTGAAGCATAGCCTGTTGGCTCTTAAAGTGGGACCCCCCAGGAGTTTGTTTGTTTTAACTGCAAGGCTTCTTCATCTTTTGTCGTTAAAAAACTGATGATTGACATGGAGGAGTGTACTGTATTTCTTCAAACATAGCATAATATACTCGCAACATGTTGAGCTTTGAAGGTCAGTTTTAACTTTTTGTTATGTTATGTGGAAAAAGATTAGACACTCAAGTCATTTTGAATATCTTTGTAACATTTTTAACACAAAACTTGTATGGGTGGGGTGGGGGTCCCTGACCAAAGAAATATGTCCATGCCAGTGGCCAAATACAGGGGGTCCCTGACATGGAAAGGTTTGAGAACCACTGCCTATATCAATGTTCAGTCAGGTCCTTCTTTAACAAGTACAGGCTAGGCTATATTCACTTTTAGTTCGATATTAAATCACCATGCAGGCTGGAAGATGAATCCAGCAGGCCAGTGGGGTGCAGTACTTAGTTTAGACAGTTTTTGGTTTAGACTAGTCATTGGTTAGACCAGTCATTAGTCCTACAACTACAACCTATCTCAAACCCTCACCCTAAACCTAACCTCCCACGGGGCAGCACACCTAAACCTAACCTTAACCCATGTCTAACCAATGACTAGTCTAAACTAATTATGCACTCTAAACCTAACCTCCCACGGGGCAGCACACCTAAACCTAACCTTAACCCATGTCTAACCAATGACTAGTCTAAACTAATTATGCACTCTAAACCTAACCTCCCACGGGCAGCACACCTAAACCTAACCTTAACCCATGTATAACCAGTGACTAGTCTAAACTAAGTATGCACCCCGGCCAGGGGAATAGAGAGGTTTGGACCTGCCCGGCCACAGGGGAAAGAGGAGGCCCGGGCCAGAACATTCTGACCAAGTGTTTTAATATGCACAACACTACGTATCTTATTTTTAACAGAGACTGTTGTCACGGCCGGCCCGGCCGGGCCTTGCCTTAAATCTAAATGTAGCTCATGAGTTCTCTAAGAATCTCAAACAGGTGTCTCAGTTTGAGGCTCAGCCTGTCAAACCGAACCAACCCCCCCTCAACACGTCTGCAGTCTGCACTGTGGGTTTTATATCACTTTAAAGTACAATTCAAATAATAATAGATATAAAATGTATATCACGGGTTCTAGAGTCAAAGGTCAAGGACCCCCATGACTCTCAGAGAACACATACCCATAATGCAGTGGTTCCCAATTTATTTTCATGTCAAGGACCCCCAAATTGATACTAATTAGCCCGCGGACCCCCGTTTGAAAATATATTCCAGGGAGCTCCATGAAAGAGAACATATTTACGGCTCTGCCCATTTAATTTCAAGGACCCCCAGTTAGTTTGACATGACATTAGTCTACAGTCTCTGGGACCCCCAATTTATATTGTAAAATCAATGTTAATGTAACTCTGAGAGTGTACAAAATGTAGCCTACACTCTCAGAGTTACAGATACAGACCCATAAGGAGTCCATTTGGTTCCAAACTATCATTTAGCTGCCTGGGGACCCCCTGGAGGCTGGAACTCCCTCAAGGACCCCTGGGGGTCCCCGGACCGGACCCATACTCTATGCCCCGGACCCTGCTTTGACAACCACTGCAATTGGAAACCCCCTTAAGTCACCCTGGACCCCCACTATGAGAACCACATAGTGCTAGCTAGGCTGTAATAGTTTTGTCCTGTTGTTTTTGCAACAGTGGTGGTGTTGGCAGGCAGGTGGTGGCTGCTGGTGACATGTAGGCCTAACTTGGACATTGGAAAAGGAAAGGAAAGGTACTATGTTTACCCAGGGTAACTGGACTAAGCTCAAGAACTTGTTTACAGCCAGGCCCAACACCACAACAACAACAACAACAACAACAACATTGCCAGCCTTTTCTCAGACTCTCACCTGAAACTTCTACAAAACCGTCTCTCGTCTTGACGTTTAATTCCTCGGGCGTGAAGCTGTGGACGTTCACGCACACTTTCCACGGCTCTCCGCCGGTCGTGGTGGGAGTGGAGCTGCGGGAGGACCCGGAGGAGGGTTCACTGTACCGGGTGGTGGTGTACACCGTCGGCCCGGCGCCGCCGGCGGACGACGGGCGGCCCTGCTGGCCGGGGAGGAAGCCTGCGAGCAGGCCCCCGGCGCCGCCGCTACCGAACGGCGACGCGCCGCCCAGGCGCGTGCTGAGGCGGCCCGGGCGTGCCCAGCCCGGCCAGTCCATGCCCATGTCGTCGGGGAACGACGGCAGTCCGAACTCGTGGTCGTCCATGAACCGAGACGCCAGCTGGTCCCTGAAGGGAGACTGCTCCCGGAACGGCGACTCGGCGAACGGATCCCTGGGGTTGATCCTCTGTCGGCTCCCCATGGTGTAGAAGTCTCCCTCGGCCATGTCCTTTAGAACGGTGCGCCAAAAGGTCACAGGGAAAGTTGCAGGGGGGGCTTTTTTTTTAATCCCTTCAAATAGGCTACTGTCCCGAAATTATCTGTTTAATACAAAAAAGTACCAAAAAAGTCCGATTTCTAAAACAATATAAAAGTTTATATCTTCGGTGTTGTGGGCATTAAGCCTACCATTACGCACGAAAAGTCACCCGACTATACGTATCTAAAAAAGAAAAGTCCTCTTGAGAGTTCCAACTAAAAAGTGAATAATGGATGTTCTTCAAGTTTGTCTTCAGGGTTGTCTTTTATATGGCGAGGTTTTCATAGACCTTGGAGTGAGTGAGTCGGCAACAAGTGTCGAGAAGGCTCTGGGAGGGTCGAGGTTATGCCTGGGGATTTATTACTCAGCCGTGCGAACTGCGACGGTGTCGCGCACCGAACATAAGCCGATCTACAAGCCCACAACGCGTCGCGCACGCAGCGCCCCCTTGGCTTATAGATCGGCTATACTGGTCAGTGCGCGACACCGGCACCACCCACAAGACGACGAAGCACAAACTAGACTTCATAGACGCAACTGCTGACCAAACAGAGACCCCTCCTCCTGATATCCAAATTTAGCCACCAGTTCCCGTGTCATCCCTTACCCCCCTCCCCATCCCCCTCCTTATCCCACGGTGACCACTGACCGGTCGCAGACGTCAGTCATTTTTATTACTCCTCCCTCCATTCTGACTCATTGGTTTTTAATAGAAAAGCACGTATTGCTTCAGGACAGTCAGACAACACCACAGCAATGGGAAGAGAAGACATGCTGAGTGAGTCCAACTCCAACTCTCTGATGTCACTCTACAGATAAAACATTACGGCTATAATGACTCAACTGTGCGCATGAATAACAGGAAATCACTTAATCGATTATATAGCCTATCATCAATAATCGACAATTTATAGGCTAATAGAACATATAGTGGCAAAAGTCAATAAGACAAACTCACAACATTTCGTAATGGTTGCAGATCTGCCATTTTTGATTCAATATTCAATGAATCGAAATAAATTGTCAAAATTACAAAAAATGTGTCCCTAAATTATGATTATGACCATAGAATAAAATGCTTTATAACGTGTTAGTATATTGTTATAACGCATTGTATACTACGATTATAGTGTTATAAGCAGATTATAATGTTTTTATTCACATTATTATGTTTATAATGTAACTTGTTACCCCAAGTTAGAAGTTGGTAGGCCTAATATCACACATCAAGTAGTGTACTGTAGTGTGTCATCTATAGTGACTTTACTTCCAAAATGTGGAATGCCCTAAAAACAGCACCTGTCTGTCTGTCTGTCTGTCTGTCTGTCTGTCTGTCTGTCTGTCTGTCTGTCTGTCTCCTTAGTCTTAAAGGCTAAACTTAACACCAGAAATGACCCCCCCCCCCCCCAGCTGTTTGCTGTAGCGGGGGGGGGGGGGGGGGGGACAAGCCCAAAAGCTCAAGGAATTGAGTTTAACCTGTGAATTAAGCAATATTACACGAGAGGGTGTTGTTTAACGTGATTATTGCCACGACAGTTTTTGCGGAAATGGAAATTGCGGAGATTGCGGAATTGCGGAAATGGAAATTGCGGAAATTGCGGAAATGGTAATTGCTGAAATGGAAATTGCGGAAATTGCGGAATTGCGGAAATGGAAATTGCGGAATTGCGGAATTGCGGAAATGGAAATTGCGGAAATTGCGGAATTGCCGAAATGGAAATTGCGGAAATTGCGGAATTGCACAACTGGTAATTGCGGAAATTGCGGAAATGGTAATTGCGGAAATTGCGGAATTGCGGAATTGGTAATTGCGGAAATTGCAAGGGTAGGGGAACGAGACGAAGTGAAGTTCCGCAAGCATCACTGAAGTGATGTAATATTGCAATTCTACAACAGTTACCCTTAGAACTAAGAAAATCGCTGAAAATATATATATTTTTAATGACAGATATATATTTTTAACAAGCCTGATGCTTCTCGATTAACATAATGAGATAAGTTCTGTATCGTTTTCGGTATATCTTTGGGTTATAATTGTCCTTTCGCAGGTTAAATTGCCCCAAAAAAAAGACAGCACTACAGTTTCATATACAGGACATGACTTTACATTGTTTATTCCAGACACGCAGGGGGAGGGAACAGGTCGATGACGACGAGGACAATGATGCAATCTCAGGTGAAAACTTTACAATGAGAAGTTCACTGGCACGATGCAGCACGGGGCCCACGATGCAGCACGGGGCCCACGATGCAGCACGGGGCCCACGATGCAGCACGGGGCCCACGATGCAGCACGGGGCCCACGATGCAGCATGGGGCCCACGATGCAGCATGGAGCCCACGATGCAGCATGGGGCCCACGATGCAGCATGGAGCCCACGATGCAGCACAGCCTGGGCCCACGATGCAGCACAGCCTGGGCCCACGATGCAGCACGGGGCCCACGATGCAGCACGGGGCCCACGATGCAGCACAGGGCCCACGATGCAGCACGGGGCCCACGATGCAGCACGGGGCCCACGATGCAGCACAGGGCCCCACGATGCAGCACGGGGCCCACGATGCAGCACAGGGCCCACGATGCAGCACGGCCGGGGCCCACGATGCAGCACGGGGCCCACGATGCAGCACAGGGCCCACAATGCAGCACGGGCCCCACGATGCAGCACAGGGCCCACGATGCAGCACAGGGCCCACAATGCAGCGCGGCCAGGGCCCAGCACACAGCGTGAGAAAACAAAAAATACATTATGCTTGACATTATATGCTCGTCCACATGGAAAATGAGATAATACGCTTCATTTAACATCAAAACACTGGTTGTGGTGAATTGAAATGTGTTGAAATGTTGAAGTAATGACACAGAATGATCAGACAGTTTTTTAGCCACTTAAACCCTCTATACTTTTAGACGATGATCAGTAAAACCCAGGCCAGAACTTTCGTTAATTAAACTGTTTATTTTTTTGTACTTTTTATACAGTATAGGCCCATGTCATTTAAAAAAGCACTGATTAAAAAAAAGAAGCAAAAATTGCAGATATCCTCCAAGCTCACGATGTGTCACATTGCAATATGTTGTGAGCTTGTAGATCAGATATTTTTTTGTCTGCGGTCCCAGTACTCAGGGTTAGGCTATACTTCTATAAAGCCTACTGAGCGCCCTAGCGCCCTATGACGCCCAGCATCGCTCACCTTCGTATCCGTTTATCCCATCCTTCAGAAGTTCAGTGAATAGCTGAATACTGTTGGGCAGTGCATCACCATAGCAAACCTATAGAAATACTATAGTAAATATAGGCCTATACAGTTCTCTAAATTAAATAACCACATCCTTTTTATACTTTATATACAGCGCAGATGCAATATTTACACCACAGTAATTACAGTATACATGTTCAAAATTAACTCGCACACAAAGAAAATGTAAACTTTTATATACCTCCATGAGACACGCAACAGGCCAACAAGGGGCGGGCACCAATAAGGCCCGCCCCTGCTCGATCGTGACTGGAGGAGGAAGGGCCCTCTCTATCCTGATTGGATGAAGGTTGGGCCACCTATAGCCAAAAACTAAACCTACGGTTTTTTGACCCCCAGGGGTTTAACTGGGTGACAGGGAGGGAACTCCTTATATGGTCAGCACACTCTATAGTAGGGAGACAAATCCCTTTTTATTTATTAAGTGCAATCACTGAATATAACTTTAGTGTTAATATTACATTATCATTAAAATCGTGTCTTGCTTATTTTAGGGGTACTCACGTGCAATTTAACCCATTCTGACCGGGCACCCATTTTGGTGTTAGCATCATGTTATGCTTTACCTATTGAAAAATAGCAGATCTACAAGCTCATATCGCGCCACCGAGTGGCGCGATACGAGCTTGTAGGTCTGCTATTTTTGAAAAATTCGAAGAACGACTGACATTTTTAGAATCTGATCTCAGGTCAGAATGGGTTCATCAGACCAGTGTGTGTCCCGTGGAAACCTCGTATGAATCTGATCTCAGGTCAGAATGGGATAAAGGCTACTCACCCACAGTTTGGGAACGGCTGCATTTTGCGGGCGCTATTTGTCTTCCAACTTCCACAGAGGTTGGACAATTTATTGGACGGACAATTTCCTTGACAATGGGAGAAATAAACTCAGAGCACAGAGAGCAGACCCTATAGACACGACCAAGAGAACCTTTTCAGATATAATGGAAAGGCAGTTTCAGAGTTTTTGTTTTTTTAGTTTCTTTTGTTTTTGTTTTATATTTGGAGTTAAAACAAACAACCCCCACAATTGATCCCAACTATAGATTTAGGTTTGGCCTTTTGTCAAGCCTTTATAATACGACACATACAGTCTGATGTCTACACCGTTACCGTATAATCGTTACCGTATAACGTCTTCTTGCAGGTCCACTTGGTTGCGTTTGAGGATTTTACCGTCCATATAAATAAAGTGTGTGCCTTAAAATTCGAACTAAAATACGTACATCAACAGACAGACTTCTAACTATATCATAGCGCGTTGCATAGAAAGATAGACCACTACCGAGCAATGGGATAAATATTAAATAAGCAATAATGGAACTGACCTTACATAGTATTGTATTCAAATAACAAATGTAAAAAAATATATATAGATGAACCATGTGTTTGGTTTCAGTACAACAACATCACGAAAATCCCTTTCAAGCAAATTGAGACTTATCATAATTCGTGAGATTATTTTTGCTTTTAAAAAAACAAACTCATGAATATCTTTAACATCACCATTTCCAGATGCTCAACTTACAGTAGTGCTTTAAAAAAAAAAAAAAAAAAATCTAACTAATTAAATAATAACTAAAGTAAAAATGTCAACACAAAATGCAGTGATAATACAATGTCTGAAAGCACTGCTAGCATAACAGACAACGTGCTCATCTGGGTCGAATTCCTTATGAAGATTTTGCCATCGGAAATCTCCCTTTCTCAGTCTCTGATACAGCAGTGGTTCCCAAACGTTGTCATGTCAAGGACCCCCAGATTGACACTAATTAGCCCACAGACCCCCATTTGAAGAGACATGCCATGTCATGTCCATAAGAGAAGATTTTCACGGCTCTAGCAGTGATTCTCAACCAGTTTATTTTCAAGGACCCCCAGTTTGACCTGCATTAGTCTACGGACCCCCCATTTAATGGCATTTGTATCTCTGGGATCCCCAATTTATATTGTAAAATCACTGTATAGTTTTAACTTTCTGACGAACTTCAAATATTTATATAGCAGCATCAAAGTTTTTTTTAATTTTTGAATACTGTACAGAACACCAAAAGGGGTTCCCGCCCCGAGAAGGGTTTAGAATGGTTTTTTTTCCAGAATGTTGTTTTTGTTTTGTTTTTTAATCCAAAAAGTATCACATTTACTGCTTTCCAAATCTGGCATTTGAGCCGACAGACTGACAGTCTGATTGCCACCTGGGCTGCAGTGCTTCCACAACTCAAGAGGAAGCATATTGTTCGTCTGAAGTACACCACAAACGTTTCTATATTTCATAAAAGGGGTCCCTTCGGAAGCTATTTGAAAACACATGAAGCAAAAATGACTGAAATGCATCTCAGCATGGGGTCCGTCCTGGTTCCTGGAACAGAGCTCACATGGTGGGCGACACAGTAAAACCTTCCAGCTGTGTTCCACCTTGCAAAGAATGTGCTCCGGGGAAAACATGCATAGCTGTACCAGCTAAAGCCAGAAAAAACCAACACTTTTTGTATAAGAAAAAAATGTCCAGTTTGAGAGGTTTTCATCGAAAACTAATATGTATATACGGCTGCTTAACCCATTCTGAACGGGAACCCATTTTGGTGTTAGCATCATGTCGTGCTTTATCTATTTAAAAATAGCAGATCTACAAGCTCATAGCGCGCCACCTCGTGGCGCGCTACGAGCTTGTAGGTCTGCTATTTTTGAAAAATCTAAGGAACGACTGACATTTTTAGAATCTGATCTCGGGTCAGAATGGGTTAATCAGACCAGTGTGTGTCCAGTGGAAACCTCGTATGAATCTGATCTCAGGTCAGAATGGGTTAAATATACAGTAGGTCCGAAAGTCCCCAGGTCCATTATGATGAGCGCTGTCGAACGACGAGGACCACATGAAGTACAGTAGAAAGCAAAGAGCAAAACACATTCAGTCTCCAGTGACTCCTGTGGCTCGATGACGGCGTGAACGACTGAGCCTCCGAGTATGAAATGATTGGAGAGTGGCTGGGGGACGACTCTCTCCACTCAAAGCCTCAAAAGGAAGCAAAGAGCCTAATAATAATATACAGTAGAGGGCTCCTGACATCACTGTCTTATTGTCTCCCGACAGAGACAATGAATGGTAGTATTAAGTGCAGACTGCAGACGTCCTCTCAGGTCTACAGAAAACGCGATGGTAAAACCTGCTGCATTTTGTGCACACGGACAATAATGCTTCTTTTTTTCTTTTCCTTTTTTTTTTAAAAGGTTGTATATGGTTCCAAGAAAAAATAAATATGTTCCTCATAATATAGGGTTTTATCCGAACCTTTTTAGAAATCAAAAGTTTAACCACTTAAAACTCATCGTTTAAAGTGTCACACAATGTAACACACTGTGAGCTTGTAGATCTGCTATCTTTTTGAACAGACAAGAGATTTGGTGTAGGGGGGGACGAGGAAAAAGGATAATACCGAGTATAGACCCCTGGGGGACACCGCCGGTCCATATATAAGTTAAGTATACAGGGTTTAAGTGGTTCTGGAGGGTTCTTCAAGGAAATAAATTCTAGCAGAACCTTGGTCTTAATTAAAGGTTGTTTCTGCAACAAACAATGGTTCTTCTCCTCCGGGCATCACTCAGAGTCCGAAGTAGAAAGTTTCGGTTCCAGCCTCCAGGTGACACTGTTATTTTTCTGTGTTGTGTGTATAGGCGAGCTCAGTGGCGCACCCTGCTGGTCTTGCTCTGTGGTGTGTGGCTCAGTGGCGCACCCTGCTGGTCTTGCTCTGTGGTGTGTGGCTCAGTGGCGCACCCTGCTGGTCTTGCTCTGTGGCGTGTGGCTGCGACTCCGGCTCCGGCTGCGAGTCCCAAATATGGAGTTCCAGGAGGAACTGCGGCTGTAGCCTCTGTAGGACGAGTAACTGTTGCTCCGGCTGCTCCGGCTGCTGCTTCGGCTGTGGCTGCTCCGGCTGCGGCTGCTTCGGCTGCGGCTGCAGGCACTCCGAACTGGACTGCGACTGCGCGAGAAGAGGCTGCTCCAAGAGGACACGCTGCTGGACCGACTGCGACTAGAGGAGGGACTGGGCCGGAAGTACGGAATGGGTCGCTTCCTGGCACTGGAAAGGAGTTGAAAAAGGAATTAAAAAGAATTAAGGCGTTTTGCACACTGGTGCGTTTTCTTTAGGAATACCTGCAGTTGTCTAGTGGGGTGTTGGTGACAGGCTGACAGCTAGTGATAGCCTACCTACTCCCGTAAGAGGAGTACTCCTGCACTTTTGGACAAAAATAGCAGATCTACAAGCTCACAATGCGTCGCACAGCGACGCGTTGAGAGCTTGTACATCTGCTATTTTCGGGGGACACAACCCAGCACTCTTTATCTACTGGAGATGCACTATGCAGGCGTACAACGTGGATTTAGAAACATTTTTTTTTTTTTTTTTACTCTTTATTTTGGAATTTTTGAATAGGCAAGACAGACACCAAAGACAAACAAGACATACAATATGACAGAAACATCGGCGATTTAGAAACAAATTTGACAAAAAAAAAAAACCCCACAAAAATGCTGCGTTCAAGTTCAGGAGACTTCGGGAAAAGAAAAAAGCAATTCTCCTGAATGCCATACCTTCCGGTATGGCATGGAGGAAAGGAGTGGCATTAATATTTCTTCCACCACAGTCTGGATAAAGGGCAGTTGTTTAGTTTTACAGACGGGTAAAAGGGCACGTCAAAGGCTACCCTTTGCCGTCTACCTGTATGTGTGCACATCGTCACCTGAAAACAAATGCCTTACCTTGTGATCCTCCGTGCTTCGAGGTGGCTCGGCGAGTCTCTCCTCCTCTTCCTCATGGGAGAGTAAGACTTGCGCCTCCGCCTCTTTCCTCCGCCACCACCTCCCTTCTGCGTATGCTTCGTATTATCCCGGTCTCTGGAGGGGTGCGTATGCTTCGTATTATCCCGGTCTCTGGAGGGATGCTTCCTCTGCTTGTGTCGTACCCTAAGAATTAACAGACATTATTATTATTATTTCTCTGCTTGTGTCGTACCCTAAGAGTTAAAGCGCAAATAACATGCATTTTAAAACAGCTTTTAATATTTAATATCATATTGTATATGTCCCTCAAAGTTATTTCTAATGGTTTGAGCGAGCCTCAAGCACCACTCTGATATAACCAGGCCTTGTCATTTCTTTCTGGACTTTGAAAGCAGTTTTAGCTGCAGTACCACAATGTCCTGAGGTGGTGGGGAATTGAATTGAATTGAATTGGGTGCTGATATGCAGATTATTAAATATTTGAGTCATTATAATACTGATGCTAGATAAAACCAGGATTGTTTCCATTCTATGCAAGTAGGGTGACATTGATAACATCACGATGAGGGCAAAATCAGTTGAGCTGTTTCTGAGAGCAATTTCCTTTAAAGCACCTATATGATATGAAAGCCTGATTGTTCAAAATTGGTTATTTGTGGGGATAGAAAACACACACAACAACAGACATTATTTTAAAATATGAAGATGGTTCTGGCAGCTGAAATGTTTTAACCCATTCTGACCGGGCACCCATTTTGGTGTTGGCATCATGTTATGCTTTAGCTATTGAAAAATAGCAGATCTACAAGCTCATATCGCGCCACCGAGTGGCGCGATACGAGCTTGTAGGTCTGCTATTTTTTTTAAATTCGAAGAACGACTGACATTTTTAGAATCTGATCTCAGGTCAGAATGGGTTCATCAGACCAGTGTGTCCCCAGTGGAAACCTCGTATGAATCTGATCTCAGGTCAGAATGGGTTAATGTTCAGTGCACCAGTAATACATAAGTGGCATAGATAGATATAGGCCAGTGGTTCCCAACCTCTTCTTGACTTCAGGGCCCGCTTGAAAAATCTCGAAAAGCGTTTCTGACTACCCGACATGAGGTTACAGCCGAAAGGTCAGAAGGGTGTGCTGTATGTATCTTTAGAGCTTGTTTGTTTTAGTGATCAATCAAAGGATTGTATTCTGGCTATAGCATAAACAGAGCCAAAGTGGGTATACTTTAAATAATAACACATTTCTCAAAGGTTTAAAAAAAAAAAGTACATACGTTCGTACGTTTACATACGTTGTGCCAAACGCTTGGTGGCAAGCTGTGGCACATGGTCATATAATAGTACATCAGAATACAAATGTTTTAAGGGGTTTGTTTTTTTACTATAATATATGTTTTTTGACTTTTATTAAGTGTCTAACAACTCCGTGTGAGTGCAACTCATTTATATACTGGTAAGGGGGAGTGAGGGTAGTGTGTGTGTATCGAATGTGATTTTTTTGTACCTTTTGTATTCCTTCTGCACAATGTTTTGTGTTTTATGATGTTGCAGAGAGACACTTTAATATACTATCCATCTAGATTATACTCGCACTTGCATTTGACATGATCAGTGATAATGACCTGTTGACAGACACTTTTCTTTGTCCCCGCAAGACATAATATAAGCTTGACAGGTGGTAACCTACAAGATAATGTTACATAAAAGAACAACAGAGATTGAATGACAACACCACTTTATTTCCTGAGTGGTGATGAAGAGTGTTCACTGGATCATGTAACCAAACAACCCTGACCTAGCCTGGGCACCATTTCATTTCGGTATATGATCCGGGCTGGAGCCGGATGATATGCTTACGTCATGTTGTAGGCAATGGTTTGCCTACAACTAAAAGCAATAAAAGCTCTCGTAAGCGAGAGCTTTTATTGAGAGGGAAAAGGAAGTTGTCGCCGCCTGTTCCGACTACAAAACAATACTACAACATGACGTAACCACATCATCCGGCCCCAGGCGGGATCATACAGACTTTTGAAACAGAGACCAGGCTTTCCTCCGAGGCGGTGGAAAGCCTGGTGAGGCGAGGTTAACCCTGACCCGAAAAAGCAATACAACATGAAGTCCGGAGCAATCAGGGGTTCAGTGTCTTGCTCAAGGACACTTCGACACTAAAGGCCAATTCATAGTCTGGATTTTCGGTGGTGAGGTGACCACCGCTCCGGTGGTGAGGTGACCACCGCTCCGGTGGTGAGGCGACCACCGGAGCTGAAATAACGTTGAGTGGTGGTGAGTAAAAACAGAGAGAAGGGCTGGGGGCGGCGGTTTGTTCTTCACCGCGGCTCAGTGACGTCATGTTGTAGTTCGGTGGTCACCTCACAACCGAAAATCCAGACTATGTATGAGCCTTAACTCTGGGGGAGCCCACAGGGTTCGAACTGGCAACCTTGCAGTTACGATCCAGCCACTCTACCCCTGAGCCACACATGAGTCTCACCTGTGGGGACTGTAT
>NC_137883.1:33613869-33639372 GCF_963924005.1 Protomyctophum bolini
CTTCGAGAGCAGTGGCGTCCGGAGTACCGGGAGCTTCCCGAGGACCTACTCCTGCTCCTGCTGCTGGATGACTGAGCTCTGGATGACTGAGCTCTGGATGACTGAGCTCTGGATGACTGAGCTCTGGATGACTGAGCTCTGGACGACTGAGCTCTGGATGACTGAGCTCTGGATGACTGAGCTCTGGATGACTGAGCTCTGGATGACTGAGCTCTGGATGACTGAGCTCTGGATGACTGAGCTCTGGATGACTCTCGTGCTCTCGGACGTTTCCGTGAGGAGACTGCAGCCCTCCGAGGTCGCAGAAGCCCTTCCCGACAAGCCACGGTTATCGGCTTACTGCAAAAAGATAAGAAAGACGAGGACATTTTTATTGCTTCTAGTGATAACGGCAAAGATGGCATCCGGGGGATTTTTATTTTCCTTTTTTTTTTTTTTTTTAATGGCTTTAAATTTCATCGGGTGAGATAAAATGATTAAAGAGATAAGTTGCGTGGAACAATTTCCCTGATGAGCATTCATTCATTCATCCATCCGTGGTTGGACTGTTAATTTTCCCATTAGAACCGGGAAAGCAACTGTGTCATTTTAGATTTTAGCTATACATATTAGCAGCATACGTATTTCTTTTAGACAACTCACAGTGGATTTGTTTTTACGGCGCGATTCTCAAAAATGGCAGATTGTACAGAAAAGCCTTCAAAGTGTTTTTTTTACACAAATCTTCTCGTCTGGGGGTCCCGGGGCAAAACCATCTCCAGATGGGGGTCGGCGGGCCAAATACATATCATTTTGGGGGTCCTTTGGGGGGACGTTTGAGAACCACTCAAGGCACTATTTTGTAGAATCGGCCTCAGGTCTTAAAGGGACACTTCACCCTTTTTGCAAAAAAATATATGTTAATGACGTTTAGAAGCTTTAGAACACTTTCCTGGGGGTCTTTATGTGTGTAATATGTGGTTTTAGATATTTTAGATTGTAGCAGTGAGCCTGTCTCTGATGTCATGGACACTGGGCTCACTTCCTTCCTGGACTACTGTTGTCTCAGTAGGACAGCTCTCCCCCCTATCCACAAGGAGGAGCAGTGCACCAAAGAATTATGGGAATTGTAGTCCAGGAAGGTAGTGAGACCAGTGTCCATGACATCAGAGACAACAGGCTCACTGCTACAATCTAAAATATCTAAAACCACATATTACACACAGAAATACCTAAATATCTAAAGCTTCTAAACGTCATTAACATATATTTTTTTGCAAAAAGGGTGAAGTGTCCCTTTAATTAATGGGTAAATAGAACAAACACAAAGCTCACCTTGTGCTGTTTCCATGGAGGAGTGTGTCAGACAAGCCGCCCTCCGTGTGCGTTTTGCACAGAGACACGTAACTGGTCACAGAGTTCCCCGAATCAGAGACATTGTCCCCATTGTCCGTAAACTTTGGCTTCTCCGGCGAGGCCTCGAGACCTCGAGAATCGCTTCTCTTGTCTTCGGCGATTTCGCTCATTCGAGAGAGGCCCGTTTTACTGGACGGCGGTGACGACGTGTCGTTCCCAGAGTCATAATCGTGCGGTCCTTCGCTCAGAGGGCGACGGCGGGTTGTCCCGTCCACGTTCCCAGGTTTTGATGACAAGATCTGCCGAAAGACAGGGAAGCTGCAGCTTTAAATACCATACCGGGTGTCATGACATGAACGCTATACCTGCTACCTGCTTTACTACTAATTAATAAGGCACATCATTTCCCTTAAAAAAAGAAGAAAAAAAAAAGATAAGAAAACACAGCTAGAAACATATATTTATTTTCTTTTTCTTTGGGACAGAAAGTTTTGAAAGATAAAAGACATGCAAATTTTGTAGCATGCGAAAGAACCTTCAAAGGAAAGTTTAAGAGAAACAAACAAAAAAAAGAAAGAAGAAACTGAAGATTTTTTTTAGAAAATGTATTCTAAACTAAAACAATCATGAAAGGAAGAAACGTAAGTCTAAAAAGGAGTAGAAACTATGTGTTTAATTCTAGTCTACGGGTTTTAACCAGAGTGAGAGAGAATTAAGGAAATATAATTAAAAAGAAATAATCAAACATAGCCCTATTAAAAAAGCCTCTTTAAAAGAACATTGAACAAAACATCACAAGATGGGTATTATGTACAAATGAAAAAGGACTTGCAGACAAAGAGATCTCATTAGTCTAACTAATTAAGAAAGCCCTCAGAATAGGTCAGATGATTGTGCTTTTTTTCTCCCCCTGCAATTAAGAAGTTAATAATTAGCCTGCAGCGACCTACAGTTACAGCCCCTAGGTCTGCGGGTAGCATCGACTTACCAATCAAGATTTCCTCCTTAAGTAGGTAAGGTGTAAGAAAAAGGGAAGAGCGGGCAACATAAGTGCATCATTAGAGTCGTATAAATTGCATTAAAAAGAAAGACAGTAAACCTCTCTTCAAACCCACAGAGCCACTTATATCTGTGTGGTCCTTTTTCTTTATTGCTTAAATATATACCACCATGGAGGTGAGAAGTATATAGACTATAGTGGACGTAGAATACGGACATCGACAGGCTGGGTGCCGGGCTAAAGAAACTTCAGTAGATACTGGATGGAGTCCTGTTGCACACCACAGACACCATAGACTATACCTTTGAATGTGTGCTCACTATTTAATATTGCACACCGCATTTTTCTTTTCTACACATTTCTACAAGTCCACAGACAATAGGAGATAGTTACTGAATGTTTGGCTCTTCTTCTATAAGACTGTGGTGCTTATTGTAGTTATCTGTCAGATTATGATCTCTCTTTACGTATCGATTAGAAGATATTAAAAGCTTAATAATCCACCCTGTCCTCCCTGAGGTTGTCCACGATCCATAACACAGTCGGCACCACAGTCGGCACGATAGAGCGAACCCTGAGGGAAATTTAAACAAAAAGCTTAAAAAGCCTTCCACCATCATTTCCCCGGTGCAGACTGACATCCCCACACCATCTGTGCATATAGACGCAGGAGCGTGATTCTTCCAGCATAAAACATTTCCTCTTGAACAAAGGGAATTCCTCCATGTCATCTTGAGATGCTTGGAGATATAGACTGCCTAAAGATACACAGTCCGTCTGGTTTTGGTTCTCTCTCTCTCTCTCTCTCTCTCTCGCTCTCTCTGTGTGTGTGTGTGTGTGTGTGTCTCTTTTGTCCACAATGATACACACACTTCCTTAAGAATATCGCTGTTGTCAGGTCCAAACCTCATATCTCCAAGTATTTCCTTTTCTGGAATTGTCTTATACCCCTTTGTCTTTGGATGAAAGAAATTGTTCATCCTCAAACTAGTATGAATGAGTTGATTCATCTCATGTTTCCATGCTGTTCAATCAAAACTTTTGTAATAACATTGTGTGTCTCGAGAGCAGTAATCTTCAGATTTGGAGACAACGAGGAGAACATTCAAACTCCACACACAATCTCGCTCCTTTTTGAAAAGTTTTGGAGGAGGCTATATAAGCAGAAAGACCCCTGGGGGACAGGGTACAGTAGTTAAGCCCCATTTTATACTTTTTCGTATAATTGTGTCGTGCAGTGAAAATACTATGAAACATTTAGCCCAAAACAGGGATGGCAGGGTGAGGTGAAAGTAGTTAAAAATCAGCTACGGTCTCATTAAAGTCAGTATAGCCTATACATAAATAAATGAATACAAGCATCCGTGAATTCTTTGCTAAACTATTTTCTGTAAATATTCCTTCACTTCCATACTAAATCATTTTACTTGATGCCGTGCCCACTCTGAAGCGTCTGCCAAACTGTGTATAAGCGTTGATTTATTTATTTTAAAGTATTTTCTGAAAGAACACAACATGCTGAATATAATATCAGGCCTGAATTGATTGAATTTCAATTAAAAACCTTATGGTGTGCGATGTGTAAAAAAAAAAGCATCTGCTTATGCAATTAGCACAATTTAATGACTGCTGGGGGAAGTTTCTTCGCACTCTGGTGAACATGAGACTGTGGAATAAGGGAAAAGAGCTACATTTCTAAGGATGTTTGAAGGAATGCCAGCAGCTATAAAAGGGAGTCCTGAATAAGGAATACGATTATGTTCAGTAACATTTATTTTTACTGTAGTTATTGTTATTTGTTAATCTAGCCAAAATAACTCTTACCAGAAGCCTACTGTACTGTATTGCTAATACCTTGTTGACCGTGTCTCAGAATCTTTCCCTCTACACCAAATCTATACTATAGCTGCACTGTGAACTCTGCTATGTAGTCTCGCTGCCTGAGATTCTCAGAATTGAGATTGCCGGGTTCATGTGGTTATAAGCCTGATTTGCAACGTACAACAGCACAGCAAAACTAGCAGTTCTACACCATCCACATCATGACATTGTGATCTTGTAGATCAGCTAGTAATTGACGCTATATAGGTTGAAAGTGGTTAATTAGCTGTGGTAATGATGACCATGTTCTGTATTTCCATTCCAGTAGCTTAATTAGTAAAGTCTTAGCAACGTGAAAGAAGGACCAGTTAGATCTGGGAGACCCCCCAGATGTCCTTGAGGGGGATCCAGGACCAGGCGGGGGACCCCCTAACTTAGTTAAAATAGTATAAAAATCAGTCACTTAAAGCCTATATAGGCCTACATCTGCTGTTTGAAAAATAGCCGATCTACAAGCCCACATGTTGGGCTTGTGAGTATAAAATAGGGAATTAAATGAAACATAACATACATGGTTTCCGCCCGACAACAGCGATATGCACAGCAGTGTTAGTTTCAGACTCTATTAACCCATTCTGACCGGGCACCCATTTTGGTGTTTAGCATCATGTTATGCTTTACCTATTGAAAAATAGCAGATCTACAAGCTCGTATCGCGCCACCGAGTGGCGCGATACGAGCTTGTAGGTCTGCTATTTTTGAAAAATTCGAAGAACGACTGACATTTTTAGAATCTGATCTCAGGTCAGAATGGGTTCATCAGACCAGTGTGTGTCCCGTGGAAACCTCGTATGAATCTGATCTCAGGTCAGAATGGGTTAAATGTGTCCTATTTGACATTGACTCACAACACAGCTGGAGCACTCTGAGACACAACCTCAATATTTAGTGCCGAGCTTTAGTCTGAACACAATTACTCTTCATCAGTTGCACATTATGTGACCTTATGGAAATGCTGTATATTGTGCATGATAGTAGCGACTAAAATAACAAATTAAAATATTACTGTCTAATGTTCAACTTTCTCAAAACTCAAATTAATGAAGTAACAGTTTTAATTAGCAATGGCCTTCCTTTTAAATGAGAACAAGACAAAAAGGAAATCATGTCTGTGACCTGAAGGCTAAGTCAGCCCATGGTGTTTCTCCATAGATTTCTGCCCCATTAGTTCTTGATTAAAATGAAAAATAAAATCAAAAAAGTTTAAAATGCATCCTTTGCACATTGTTATCGTTCTGCTAACAGCAGCAATTTCCTGAGGGAGACATTTCTGCCAAGCGTGTATACTCACTGTACTTACTTGATCGTTATGAAGTTATGAAAACAGAAACATAAGAACTGATGACATTGCTGGTAAAATATAGTGAGTTCATATAATAAGGCAAGATCAGAACGCCATGTCAAATTAATGTCAAGATGTAAGAGAGTTGGTTAGCTTCATTCCATAGACCAGTGGTTCCCAAACTTTTTAGGAAACGTAATTCAGGGAAGTTAAATGTCTTCAGACGAGCTAAGCTCAACGCGTTGCATCACGACGACGTGTTGTGAGCTTGTAGATCAGCTATTTTGGGTATTTTTGTGGGCCAACGATGTATGTATTATGGACTATTAATTAGGGGTTGAGTCATTCATCAGATTGATTGATTTAGTAGATTCAAAAATATCTATTCGAATGAAGACAATTCGCTTCTCAATTTATCTTTTTAATTATTATTGATAATAATTCGTCGTATAGCCTTATAAAAAGTGCCCCTAGGCCTCGGGGCCCCAAGTTCTCCACCAGGATAGGAGCATTTTTTGGAAAAATGTCAAGTGGCATTTCTTCCTTAGCCTAGTGGGAACAGTTTCACTGTTTCACCACAAATCAGACGCTATGTTAATGATATACAGCCTAACCCTAACCCAGAAATCAAACGGACCCGTCGTGATCACATGACTAAAGAGATCATGTGTACCGATTTGCGTGAGATTTGGATAAAATCTGAAGGAGTGATGTCAAAAAAGTATTTTACGTATGTGGGGAAAAATGCAGGTCAAAGATTTCTCCTTGGGCTCTAGAGTGTGTGCATACAACATTTTACACAGATCAGTGCAGTTGTAGGTAAAACATGAATGAATGAATTATAGCGCCATCATGAGGCTGATGTGAGAATCGTCAAGTGGCATTTCTTCCACAGCCTAGTGGGAATGTGCATGCCAAATGTCCCTCAAATTGATTTGAGGCATTTTGTTCAAAACCGACTAATCCTGCAAACTTTGGAGGGCAAAATCAGCCAATGGGGATTGAATATGGTGAAGCGGACAGGTCCGTGTTGATCACATGACATATGTAGAGATAGTGTATAACGATTTGCGTGATGAATGGATAAATTGTGTACGAGTGATGTAAAGAAATGTGTTTTGCAAAAGCCGGCCTCGTGGTTGGCACTATATGACAGGCCATTGTGGAGACATTGGGGCAGAGGTTTAGTCGTTGGCATCCAGGGAGTGTGTGTGTGTGTGTGTGTGTGTGCACAGTTTGGCATCGGCTGGGCCAGAAAGAAAGAAAGGTACTATGTTTACCCAGGGTATAACTGGACTAAGCTCAAGAACTTGTTTACAGCCAGGCCCTGCTCATAGAACATTTCATGGTAGAGGTTCAATGCCTTGCTCAAGGGCACTTCAGCGGTGGTAATTTTAACGTGCCGGTCCGGGGATACGAACTAGCGACCTTCCGATATCAAGACCGCTCCGCAAACTGTTCGGCCACCGCTGGCCAATAACGGTGCCAGATATTAGCTGTACACGGACGGACGGACGGACGGACGGACGGACGCGTGGACGGAGTGCAAAACGTACTCCCCCCCCCCCCCATGCCTTTCGGCCTGGTGGAGACAATAATAAAGAGACCCAAGAACTCACTGTACATACACTGAGACTGATTACATTTGAAAGCTTGTCTCAAGACATTTCACTTTCCCCGCAGTAGGTTTCCTAGAATGGAACATCGTGAAATGAAGATAATGTAGGATTGAGGGCAAATGTGGCATTTCACAGCTCAACTACTGTACTAGGTTGACTTTGTTTTAAGATTCCCCGCCCTCCCCACTTTTTTTTTATTACAAGCCGTTGCAGAAATCTCTAGCTCTTATCTCCAATTCTCCATTCATTCCAACAGTTTGTGTTTTTTCATAAATGAATGTCCTACTTTAATCATACCAAACGTCACACCATGTTCTACTTTTCCACCCGACAGAGATGAAACAGAGCCCAGATATGAATTTATTATACCTAAATATAGTACCGGATAAAGATCCAGAGTAATTTTCCACATCCAATTGTGTTTTGTCATGGCCATAAAGGTGCAGTAAATAGATGTTAAATAGCTCTATATTCTGATAGTAATCATTGCTATAGAGTGTTTTTATTCAGTAGTCTCTCCAGTTCTTTCATAAAATGCATTTTCAGGTCAGTAAACAAAATGTAGCCAATACTGAGGAGAGAGAACTCATACGGGATTCTGAACGAGAACCCCTGTTGGTGTTTATAGCATTATGTTATGCTTTAGCTATTGGAAAACAGCAGATCTACAAGCTCGTAGCGCGCCACCGAGTGGCACGCTACAAGCTTGTATATAGGTCTGCTATTTTTGAAAAGTCGTGAAAATGTGGCGCAAATCTTTGAATATATATTTCAGAGCGAACATTTTAAACTAAAATATTGGCTTCTGGGGGGGGGGGGGGGGGGTCCCTGGAACCACATATGTTGAGATGGGGGTCCGTGGCCCAATAGAGATAATTCTGGCAGCAACCTGCCTGAATATGCATTTTCTGTTTATTAAAGAGCTGGAGAGAGACTGGGAGTATAACCTATATTAATACTGAACAAACATAAGAATATAGAGCTTTACCTTTTTTTCACACACAGTTTCAACCAGAACAAAATTTAAATAAAACTTGCGCTGCCCTTAAATGAGAACCACTTGAACCCTTAGAGTATATATGAATAGAGACGGCATCCGAGTTCTCCTTCCATCCACTTGCATTAAGTTGCTCAAAAGCGCATGAGGCGATTTCACTCCTCCTTCCGCGTAGGAAGGAACAGAGTGCATTCTGGGATGGATTTGCCCCAAACACATGAACGCGCTGCCGTTGAACGTGCACGAACGCGCACGAACTTGCTGCCGTGGTGTACGTGCACAATGATAGTCAACGGACCAGCACGTTCATGTGTTTGGGTCCACGCTGTAATACCAAATTCGCCTCAGGGTTTCCTCTGGGTGCTGTCTCTATTCATATATGCTCTAAGCTTGAACCCCATGCACAGCATTCCCTATTCCGTGGGGGAATATTTTCAAAAAATAAAAGAAAAATGCCGATCTACAAGCTATGTCAGCTATATGTATCGGCAAATTTTTCGCAAAGAGATATTGGCGTAGTAGAGAGAGGGGGAAAAGAGTTCAGTGCAGTGCAATATGAGGTCCGTTTCACAGAGTATGGAGGGTTTAAGTGGCTATAGAGCACAGCTGGTTCCACCAGAACCAGAGGCCCGGCAGGGAGTACTTACGCTGCTCGTAGAGAGGCGGGGAGGAGGAGGATAGTTTGGAGTGCTTTGACACACTGATTTGGCTGCAGGCCTCCAGTCCAAGTCCCCGTGGTGGTGCTGCTGGAGCAGCGTTGCCTTTGCATCTTTCCTTATCGCTGAGAGTTGCTCCACAGAGTGACGCAGATGATGTCTGTGGATGTTTACAGAATGATGTTTAAACACGTACGGCACATTATAGCTTCATTATATCAAATGTTTTCAGGTTGTTTTCCCATGGTAAAAGTGCACCTAGAGCTGTTAAAACCCATTCTGACCAGAGAGATCAGATTCTAAAAATATCTGTTTGAAAATGACAGTTTTCTGAAAAAGCTATGTTTCTCTATGTCAGTCGTTCTTCGATTTTTCAAAAATAGCAGACCTACAAGCTCGCAGCGCGCCACTCGGTGGCGCGCTGCGAGCTTGTGGATCTGCTATTTTTCAATAGCTAAAGCATAACGTGATGCTATAACACCAAATGGGTGTTACCGCCTAAAAATGGGTTAAACTTTTGTTTTCCTTTTAACTGTGTTTTTTAACCTGTACGGCGACCTTGAGTGCCCTGAAAGGCGCCTTATAAATAAAAAATAAAAATAAAAATCACCTTTTGTGACAGATGGCTAAATTAAGGCAGTGATTCTCAAACATTCAATGTTCTTGAATTTAAGCATGCCACAAGACTCCCATTTGAACAGATTTGTGTTTAACCCATTCTGACCGGGAACCCGTTTTGGTGTCGGCATCATGTTATGCTTTAGCTATTCAAAAATAGCAGATCTACAAGCTCATATCGCGCCACCGAGTGGCGCGATATGAGCTTGTAGGTCTGCTATTTTTGAAAAATCGAAGAACGACTGACATTTTTTTAGAATCTGATCTCAGGTCAGAATGGGTTCATCAGACCAGTGTGTTGTCCAGTGGAAAACCTCGTATGAATCTGATCTCAGGTGAGAATGGGTTAAAATGATGATTCCAATTCCAAATGTGCGCTGTGTGTGCTTGTGGATCTGCTATTTTCAAATAGCCAAAAGAATAATTATACAATTTAAAATGTACAATTTAGGCCTTTACAACATCTGAGTCGTTCCTACGTCTGCCCAGTAACAAGCAACCATCCATCCACAGGCTGGTTCTGGATATAATAACCCTAACCCAGTAACAAGCATCCATCCATCCACAGGCTGGTTCTGGATATAATAACCCTAACCCAGTAACAAGCATCCATCCATCCACAGGCTGGTTCTGGATATAATAATAATAATAATAAAACTTTATTTGTATAGCACCTTTCATGACATGAAATGCAGCTCAAAGTGCTTTACAGAAAAATGGAGAATAAAAGAAAAGCAAGGCAACAACATTAAGAACAAGCGGTAATGCAATACAGTGAGGACATGAATAACAAAAAATTAATAAAATTAAAATATCAATTAAAAGCAATGTTGTAGAAGTGGGTCTTGAGCTGAGCTTTAAAAATGTCTACAGAGGCTGCCTGACGAAGGTACAGTGGGAGCTTGTTCCATGCCGACGGCCCGTAGAAGCAAAAAGCTGCTTCCCCGTATTTTTTAGTTGCCATTATTATTATAATAATAACCCTGATCTCTAGGAACCAGAACTGAGCACTAAGCAGCTTTCCTTCATGGCCACTGGCCTCAGAACTATGATCAGCGAAATGCAGTTTGCTGCATAATTTTCTTACTTCTCGTTTCGTTGAATGGCCCCAGATGTTGGGGCAATAATTGGGATTGGCTCCCATTGGCTCTCTTACAACAGAACACAAGTTTGTCGCCTGGTGTGTCTTTATCTCAGAGGGACACGGTGCGAAGCGCCTCTGCTGTGGTTTCGGGGTAATGATTTCCTCTGCTTAATGTCCCAGGGAAATGCCAAATAATGGAGGGATCCATGAGGATTTAAAAGCAATCATCTCCAGCTTCAGATTATTTCAATTGGAAAGGCCCGGGCGGGCCCCCATTCCTTTTCAGGCCCTGTTGCAGCAAAGCGCTCATATGTTGTATTTGTTTTGAGTCAGTGGTTCTCATACTTTTTCCATGTCAAAGACCCCTAAAAATTGTGGCTGCGGACCACAAATTGAAAAAGGTTTTGTGCCAGGGACCCCCAGGAGAAAAAACTAAAAAACTAAAAAACGAAATAAATCTAAATTATTATTCAAAAAATAAATCAAACATATTGTTCAATATTTTTTTAAACGTTTCATAAAATAGCAGATGTACATGCTGTGAGCTTACGCCTGCTATTTTTGAATAGCAGACCCCTGGACCCACTCAATATAGAAAAACTAAAAACTAAATAAAAGATCCATCTTAGATGGTGGTTTGGTAGCCTAGGGTTCCAAGCCTGATTCGTTGCGTTCCAGCGGATCTGAAAATGTCACTTGAGTTGCGAAGTGACATTTTCAGCGAATAGCAGTGCTTTGGCATAATGTATATGTGTCACGGTAACTGAGTGATTTGCAGCCAGGGGGACATTGTTTAGCCATTCCCTGTGAAGTGGTGATATGTGAGGGGCGTGTGCAGGAAACAGAAAGGTCCGATCAGTCATCGCTACGGCGTCGGTGTCACCAGAACCACAGGGCAGATAAGATAGACTGAGGATTGAGGAGGAGGCATGTGCGTGCGTGCGTGCGTGCATGCGTGCGTGCGTGCGTGCGTGCGTGCGTGCGTGCGTGTGTGCGTGCGTGCGTGCGTGCGTGTGTGCGTGTGTGCGTGTGTGTGTGTGTGTGTGTGTGTGTGTGTCTCTACCTGCTCTCTGTGGAAGTGTCCGACTCTGACCTCCGGTAGCGTCGCCTCCGATGTGAGTGACTCCGTGAGCTGGAAGACGTAGAGAGAGAACAAACCAGAGGAGACACAGAACAGATGAGGTGACCGTGCAGACCATGAAGAGTCGCCATGATGAGCAACAAGAACTTAGCAAACAATACGTCTAGTGGTTCCCCCAAGCAAGGGAAGAACATATCTCACCCATCTGACGGGTGAAGGCAGGGTGGGCCGTTATAAGTCTTAGATTATGTACAATCTTTTTTATGATAGCAAACAAAGAGGGTAGGAGGAGCGCACACCAAGAGTAGGGAGGTGCTGACCACGGGAGATACACTTTAGAAGACCAATGTCTTTCTTTCTTTCTTTCTTTCTTTATGTCTTTCTTTCTTTCTTTCTGTCTTTCTTTCTTTCTTTCCTTCCATTTTTACACTCTGCTAAATTGTACATAGAACCAGAATATAATCCAGTTCCACGCTCTCTATCATGCTTTTCCTGCCCTGCACCTGTTTAGCCGACTGTCGTACAGTTTGTGACTGTAAATGATTTATTCCGTGTCATTCTACTTAAAGTTTAATATCTCGCAAAACAGAGCAGTGATACTTGTTTCTGTTTATATTTTTGTGACATGCACCGTTTATAAAAGACAAAATGAAATTTTCCAACGTTTCAACAAACGAGTTGCCTTCTTCAGGGTACCCTGAATTTGGGGTAACCTTTGGGTACCTTTGGGTACCCTTTGGGTACCCTGAAGAAGGCAACTCATTTGTCGAAAACGTTGGTGAATAAAACGTATTTTTGGCATTGGGACTAGGAGTTTGTGCGACCTCTCCTTTCCATTTTAAAGTCAATCTTTTCATTATGC
The DNA here is from genome assembly GCF_963924005.1 of Protomyctophum bolini. Taxonomy (NCBI): domain Eukaryota; kingdom Metazoa; phylum Chordata; class Actinopteri; order Myctophiformes; family Myctophidae; genus Protomyctophum; species Protomyctophum bolini. Next base: position 33,626,285 of record NC_137883.1, read on the forward strand.
CACACATAGTTTAATCAAACTTCACACGTCGATCTGAGGCTCTGCTAACTCTATATTGATGTTTCCCATGCCTCTTAAATGTTCAATAAGTAAATACATATTATAGGCTATATAGTGCCAACAGGTTGTGTTGCCTTTTCACACCTTTATTTAACTGTATTTAGACATGGCATGGGAGGGGACGTCATGCAACACACAGTGTGTCACAACAATGACATGTAACAGGGGCGGGTTAGAATGTTCCACAGGTCCTAAGGCCAGATTGACATACAGCCCTTTAACCTTACTACTACTATGGACTATATACTATGAAATGTAGTCTTAGTCGCGGTCACTCTTAACAGCGTGTGTTTGTGGGAGAGAGAGAGCCAGAGAGAGAGAGAGAGAGAGAGAGAGAGAGAGAGAGAGAGAGAGCCAGAGAGAGAGAGAGAGAGAGAGAGAGAGAGAGAGTATACAGTTTATGACGCATCGGAGCGTAATAAACGCTGCCTCTACTACATCGCCGTGCGTGACAGACATGTAATCACAATGTCTCCGTTTTCATTCCATCTCCAGCAAAACGTTTCTCAACCTTAACCCATTCTGACCTGAGATCAGATTCATACGAGGTTTCCACTGGACACACACTGGTCTGATTAACCCATTCTGACCTGAGATCAGATTCTAAAAAATGTCAGTCGTTCTTCGATTTTTCAAAAATAGCAGACCTACAAGCTCGTAGCGCGCCACTCGGTGGCGCGCTATGAGCTTGTAGATCTGCTATTTTTCAATAGCTAAAGCATAACATGGGTTCCCGTTCAGAATGGGTTAAGTTGGCTAGCCGGCTAGCTAAGTTACCTGAGCTGAAACAGTACCTTTACTTTACTTGAGTAATTCCAATTCTTGATACTTTAATATACAAAGTATAAAGTGTACTTTTTTCGTTTACTCCAGTCTGCCAGTTTGTTTGCAGATTTAGATTATTAACTGAGTCTAGAACACTAAACCCAGGTAACTTTCATCCGGCTAATTATGTTTATGTGATTTTCATAATTTTGCATATGTCTGAGGTACTGTAGGTGGGTCTTTTCACCGAACCCCCCCCCCCCCCTAAATATATTTTATGGCATTTATTATATTGGGTAAAATATACCCTGGTTTAGTGATGGTGTGACAACATTTGGGTTTAGTGTTCTTACTTCTAGGGTTAATACAAAACATGTAGGCCACAATGTAACCACAACACTTTGGCGATTCAAAAATAAATAGCCCATCTTTTGGGGGGAGAAAAAAGTTTTGACAATTATTTTAATCAAGTCCAAAGTTTGAATCCAGGAGTTTTACTCGTAACGTTTCTATAAACTCTGGTGTTGCTACTTTAGATTTGACTAAAGCAGAGGTTGTTCTGTTGGAAGGGTCTGAGCAGTGATTCTGTTCATAGGCACGGAGGCCTGCTCAGTCAAAGACTGAATTATAGAATATTGTGAGATCAGAGCGTGAAATTGGTTTCTCTTACTCTTTCAGCCACCCCCCCCCCCCCCTCCCCCCCTCCCCATCTCGTTTACGCTTCCAATCTGTTTTTCTCTCTGCGAGTGTACGGGCTCTTGTCACGCTTTGGGCTCAGACTAACATAAATGCCACGCGTTCCCGTGTTTACACTGATCACGTCCTGTTGCTAAAGATTTTTCTTTCCCCCCGTTCTGTGACAGACGGTATAGCAGATCAATCAGAATCAGAATCAATGTTATTGTCACATCGCCACCATGCAGCCTGGTTGGTTTACAGGAGTTAACTCATTTAGGCCCGACGTCAGAATTAGAAAAATGTTCGCTCTGAAAGAATATACAGTATATTCAAAGATTTGTGCCGCATTTTTACGATTTTTCAAAAATAGCAGACCTACAAGCTCGTAGCGCGCCACTCGGTGGCTCCACACTCACTCCAGAGGGGCCACATTGCATATTAATGTCGTAGCAAAAAATTTTTTTTTGCCATTTTTAAATTGGAATACAAATTAAATTAATTGAAATGAAATACAAATACATTGGACATTAAAAAAAGAGAAGACAATAACATTGTAATACTAGTAATTAACTGAAATCAATAATATATCAACGCTCCGGTTCGGTCTCTATCTTTTGATAGACACACACAGAGTCACACTGAAAACTGGAGCCTTTTCCCTGAGTGACGGACACAGATAGACTACTGTATGTCTGGCTGACGCAACACACCGGCTTCACGGATTGGCCAGAGGCGTCACATGACGTTTGTACCACTGTAGAGATATAAGAGATAGCGTGTGGTTGACAGAACTGCATTCTGGGACAGTCAGAGACACAGAGACAGAACTACATTGTGGGACAGAGACGCAAGAACAGAATGATCGGCTGGACCGTCCGTCTGAAAGGAGGAGCAGAGATATGTCACCGTGCAGCTGTGGTGCTGCAGGACAAGCTGTACTGCTTTGGAGGAGACAGTGATCACATTGATGTTCACATCTTCAACACAGTGTCTTTACGCTGGAGGAAGCTGACCCCAGGAAGAGGAGGAAGACGCCACCTAGAGGTTCCATCCAGGCGCTCTGGCCACACAGCTGTGTTGGTTGAAGATATAGTCTACATCTGGGGAGGGAGACCTTACTGCAATGTGCTTTATGCATTTGGTGTTGACGCCTACAGATGGTTCAAACCCAGGGTTTCTGGCACTGTTCCAGAGGAGAGGGAGTACCACTCAGCCTGTGTGTTGGAGAAGGCCATGTTTATCCATGGAGGACTCACCAAGCTGACTGGATGGACTACTGACATGTACAAGTTGGACACCGGCACAATGGTCTGGACTTTAATTAACACCAGAGGAACTCCACCTACTGCTACATACTTTCCCTCTGCCACCATCATCGGGACAAAGATGTTTGTATTTGGGGACTATGGGAACCACCTCAGTGTTTTTTTGTTTGACACAGAGACCAACCTCTGGCTGAGCACACCATCTCCACAGCCTCATCCAGAAGGAAGCTATCATTCAGCATTTACCTACAATGGAGAGCTGTACATATTTGGTGGCTGGAATAATAATATTGTGTTGAAATTCAGTCCAGAGACCTTCTCCTGGAAGAAGGTTGAGCCCAAGGGAAAGGACCGGGAACGACGTATGAGTTATCCTGCTGCATGCATGGTGGGAGATCGTTTGTTCCTCTTTGGAGACATCACCCCTGATAACCTATATGTCTTAGACTTCAATCCGAGCCTCAAGACATTATGTAAGCTAGCAGTTATTCAGTACGGTCTGGAGCAGTCGGAGCTCACACACGACATCAGGTGGGAACTGGCAGCCATGACGACCAACAATAACAACACGACGACGCCGACATGATAAAAGCATGCCCACGATAAAGAAGGAAATATAAATAATAAAAATCACACCTGTGTGAAGTGAGGGGCGCTAATATATTAAAGTCTAACTCAGTCATGTTGATTAGGTGATGTAAAACAAACGGTGCCAACGCAAACATTAAACGCCATTAACAATAAAGAGACAATATGACGTAAACGTCACATTATGGTGTAAATGTTCCCTTCATTGTCAATGCGTTTACTAAACAAGCTTTGAACTAAAGACAAACATTAACCCTGTGTATAGGAAGGGCCCCTCAAAAATCGGACAAATTCATAAAACGGCAAAAACAAATGACACTTGTGTGAAGTGACTTTGACTTTGACTTGTTTGTCTAGGCCACCCGTCACAACTGCCCCTCCCTACCTACCCTTAACCTGACGCTGCCAGATGAGGGCGGTATTGGGGAAACATATTCCCCAACACAACACTCATCTGGGATCTCTGACGGAGTTGAGCTGAGTCAGATCTGCTTCGTACCGAACCAATCAGCGTGAGCTAAAGGCGGGATATGTGCAAAAGCGGATGTGACGGTATATAGACACGTCGATATGATTGGTTGTGTTTGCACGCCCACACGGTGATAGACAGACGCTCCCATCCAATCATCTACCATGTATCTTGAAAAAAAGGAACAGCCCCGTCATCGAATTTGCTTCCGCGATCCCAGATCCAAATAAGCTGTGAAACAAATTTGTGTAGCAAGCTTTTTGGATCTGGCAGCGTCAGGTTAACCTACCCTACCCTACCCTCCAAAAAACACTCAGCAGCGCGCCTGTGGAAGCAAAGATTTGAGTTAAAAACGTTCCCTCTGAAAGAATATTCAAAGATTTGTGCCACATTTTCACGATTTTAAAAAAATAGCAGACTTACAAGCTCGTAGCGCGGCACTGAGAGCTTGTAAATCTGCTATTTTTCAATAGCTAAAGCATAACATACACAAAAAGGGGTTCCTGCCCAAAATGGGTTTAATGGAAAGATGGCCGCCGTGTAAATATGGTGAATTGCAGCAGAGATACCTGTAGACATGAGCTTAGACCAGGGCTATTCAACTGGCGGCCCGCGGGCCAAGTGCGGCCCACGGAGCGCCCCCTAGTGGCCCTTGAAATAATAATTGAAAAAAAAGAAAAAAAAATGTTTTTTCGTTTTTTTTTTAAGAGAGAAAGTTACAGGTATGATGTGCGCGATATATAAAGTGCTAGATTATCATAATGACAGTAATCAGGCATAGTTGTTTCTAGGGGTGGGGGGCGAGGGGGGCAGCCCCACCCCATGGGGCCCACGTGGCCCGCGACCCGCAATTTTAGCGTGTCAGCAGCATGATTATGTGATGATGACGTTGGAGCTGTGCGTCACTGTGCTGCTGTCGGTTATGTGTGTACAAGCGAGTAAAGGCTCAACACGCATCCCTGAGGGGCCTCTGAGAGGCCTCCGAGAGGGACAGGTCAGATCAAAGTCGTACGATTTGTCACACACGTTACCGCGGTGAAATTTGTTCTCCGCATTTGACCCATCTCTCCTGGAGCGGTGAGCTGCAACGGTGCCGCGCTCGGGAATGATTTTGATTAGTACATTTGACCCCCCAATCCGACCCTTTGATGCTGAGTGCCAAGCAGGGAGGCATTGGGTCCCATTTTTACAGTCTTTTGTATATGACCCGGCCGGGGATCGAACCCCCGACCTCCCAGAATCGTTGAATATATATTCTTTTACGTTTTTAACTGAAATATTTCCTTCTGGGAGGTCCCTGCAGAACTACATAAATTATTCAGAATATTCTGGGGGTCCTTGACATGAAAAAGGTTGAGCACCACTGACATAGAAACATAGGTTTTTTCAGAAAACTGTTAGGATTTGGAAGCCATCTTTTTTTTTTTAATCGGCCTCAGGTCTACAGTAACTGGGTTAATGGGTTGAGTGTCTGACTGAATACAGGATACTGTACTGTAGTACAGTATAAGTACAGTAAGTACAGTGTCATTCACACACACACTGACCTTTTCTTGTGCTTGCGCTCCTCCTTCCTCTTACGTTTCAAGCTTGAAGAACTGTTCAGACAAAAGAGTCATACCGTAAGTACAGTGTGTTAACGTTAACAGAAGGAGTCATACCGTAAGTACAGTGTGTTAACGTTAACAGAAGGAGTCACTGTTGTTTGGCTCTTGGAACACCAATAGAACCTCACCCCACGCTTTGAGGTTCCATCGGGGCTCTTGGAACACCAATAGAACCTCACCCCACGCTTTGAGGTTCCATCGGGGCTCTTGGAACACCAATAGAACCTCACCCCACGCTTTGAGGTTCCATCGGGGCTCTTGGAACACCAATAGAACCTCACCCCACGCTTTGAGGTTCCATCGGGGCTCTTGGAACACCAATAGAACCTCACCCCACGCTTTGAGGTTCCATCGGGGCTCTTGGAACACCAATAGAACCTCACCCCACGCTTTGAGGTTCCATCGGGGCTCTTGGAACACCAATAGAACCTCACCCCACGCTTTGAGGTTCCATCGGGGCGTTCCATGCACAGCGTGACCCTTTTCATTTTTAGCATTTTTTAACAATACTTTTGGAAATTTTGAAGGGGTTTGATTTGAATCAAAAGGGGATTTGGGGACAAGAGATCCAGTAGAAGTCATTTTACAATTAGTTGCATGCTGAAAATAGCAGAACATAGCAGATCTACAAGCTCACAACGCGTCGCGCTGCAAGCTTGTAGATCTGGTATTTTCAGCAAGTGTAAATTGTCACTTATACGACGGCATCAAGGCCCGCCAAAATACAATTTTAGACGACGAAATCAACTGTAGATTTAGTCGACTAAAATCTCATGACATTTAGTCGACTAAAACTAGACTAACACTAAAACATTCAGGGTGACTAAAGCAAAATGTGACTAAAACTAAGTGAAACCTGTTCAAGAGACTATGACTAAAACTAAAATCAAAATTTGCTGCCAAAAACAAAACAACTGCTTTGCACATTAAGTACATGCCAGACATACCTGTGTTTTGACTTTTTTGATGTGTACCTGTAATAAGAAAGGAGAAAAGAAGAACTTCAATATGAGGCAATATAAAAAAATATATTAATAAAGTTCTGTATGATGATGTTGTGCTGGTTATGGTTGTTGCGTTTCTTGCCATGAACTTGACCTTATTAATTTGCAATACCGGGTAATAAGGGTAAATGCATTGTTGATTCTTCTTACACGTAGCCTACTGTATACCAACATCTATCTTAGTCCTTGAGACGGTTTTAACCCATTCTGACCTGAGATCAGATTCATACGAGGTTTCCACTGGACACAAAGTGGTCTGATGAACCCATTCTGACCTGAGATCAGATTTCTAAAAAATGTCAGTCATTCTTAGATTTTTCAAAAAATAGCAGACCTACAAGCTCGTAGCGCGCCACTCGGTGGCGCGCTATGAGCTTGTAGATCTGCTGTTTTTCAATAGCTAAAGCATAACATGATGCTAACACCAACATGGGTTCCCGTTCAGAATGGGTTAAAATATTTACATTTGATGTGGCTAATAAATCTGTATTGGTCCCTGAGTACTCTATGTTGTTATTAAGAAGAAGATTCAATCCTTATTTTCTTTTATTTAGTGGTAAAGTCCCGCGAGTCACGGTTTAATTGTACTGTATCTCCCCACTCGAGTCAGTCGGGGCTGGGTGTATACAGTCCCTAATATGAAATTAAATTATACTACTGGGCAGCACTGGGAAATTAAGACCCCTGAAGCAATGGGTTGATATACATTTTGTATATATGCGCTATAGAAAACAATGATGTATTACCTTTGGATCAAAATTATTCCCTTTACTGTGGGATGAAAAAATCTCATGTAGGACAAAAAAATTAAATAAATAAAAGCAATTCATTTATACGGTAATTCACTCTGTGATTATAATATTAAAGTATACAATCCTTATGTGCCCAAATTAGAGCTGGCATACTTGGTCTGCATATTGAGACAGGTAGATATGTAGGCACGGTGGAGGAGGATAGACTATGTAGTCTGTGTGATCTAAAGCAAATCGAAAATGAAATGCATTTTGTTTTTTACTGTCCATTCTACAACTCCATTAGGGAGAGACTTTTTAATAAGATGGACCCAAACCATGAATTTGTAATATGGTTGGAGGACTTCGAGAGACTGAAGCGCCTGTTTCAAAAGTACACTTTTTCATTTGCCTCATTCCTTGAGAAGGCCTGGTCAATGAGGAGGAGGGCCATTTACATGAAAAATGGCCTTGTTATGATTACTTTTTTTATTTTTTTATTTAACAGGAAGGACTGTAGTGTCAGTTGTATTCAGTGTATTCTGTGAAATGTGTCATATTATAATCCCATATGGGATGGGCCAAAGTAGCATGACACGAAAATAAAAATTTCATTCATTCATTCATATACTGTACATGAATTGCTCTCCCCCCCCCCCCCCCCCCATATTATGGGATTGTGAACTGGCCTAAGCCTCTATCACCCTATTCTGATACATGGATAGAATCTATAGCACTGTCAAAACTAACCAATATAATGAAATAAACCATATTCTGATTATCTACTCTATACTGTATATTGAATGGCTATTATATTATTTGTTATTGTTAGCCTTCCCCAAAATGCCCTTGCACGTCCTACAGACAGACATATACTCTCCTCCCACTTGCAAACTCCCAGAACTGCAAACTCACTCTAAATGTTTCCTTCTGCAGTGTGTGTGTGTGTGTGTGTGTGTGTGTGTGTGTGTGTGTGTTGTGACGGCCCGAAATGGTCCCCGAGCCGTCTGTTCGTGACACCTGTCACTCACCCCTGGGAACCACCTATTCTAAAATGCCCCGTTGATTGCGCCGGTGCGAGAGCGAGTGTGGAGGCAGACAGGCAGTGTGAGAGCGAAACCCGTCAGCGGTGGACCTGTCATGTGAATCGTGAACGAGGAAGTTAACCCCTCGATTCGAGTGTGTTCCGTGTCGTTTTGCTCCGTGAAGTGGCGTAGCCTCGGGCGTGAACCAACCTGCAGAGCTACAAACAACCATTCCCACGGACGACCAACGGCCAACTACAACGATCCCCGCATCTTGACCTGTCTCTGTCCCTGTCACCTATCACACACGGAGCAGTGGTATTTCCCCCTTTATTATTTCAAGCCTCTTTTGTTTGTTATTTTGTTGTTTTGGAGACGATTAAAGAGCCGTGCTGCTCGGACAGACGGACTATACTTTTGTTTACTAACATTCACGTTGCGTCTGCGTTGCGTGGATCTGGAACAATACACCGTTTATTTATTTATGAACTGAGAGTTTGAGACGCACTGAATTGACGGGTGGTTTCGAGCGCAGGTTACGTGTGTAACCATGGATGGTACTTTAAGTTGCTGACTACCTGTTTTTGTCTATTTTGGTTTATTTACAAACATTGCAAACTATTGGGTCTTAATTGTTTCATGAACTGATGAACTGTGTGTGTTTGGGTTGGGTGAAATTCAATATAATAACTTGAAACTGAGTTGACAAAGTGTGTTGTGTGTTATTTCTTGGTATAAGGGTTTACATTTTAATATGTAAGTCCTGTGTCGGTTTCACCAGTGGTTAACCCAGATGAGGAAGAACTCATAAGAAAAGGAGAAACACTTCTCTGGTAGACTAAATCTACCTGGCACCCCTAAGACAAATAACCATCCAACTGGGAAACCGTTACAGTGTGTGTGTGTGTGAAGACTGAACTCATCAGTAGATCTCAACCCTCAGCATAATTCCTCTCTCCCCTTTCTTGTCATGTTCTTTTTGATGCTTTTTACTTGTTGTATAATAAAACCTGTATTAGATTTTCCTTGACCACAAACGCTAAGAATATATTTAGAAATAGAGGAAGAGATAGACCCTGACGAAGACCTTTTGGTCGAAACGCGTAGGTCCTGTTATTTATTTGCCTTGCTCATCATCAAATAAACTATTTAATTCTTCACCAAAGACGGAGTGCCTTGGATTATTTTCTTTTCAAGTCTGCAATTCACATTTTGACAAGCAGTACTACTTGGAGGAAGGATACCTTTCGTCGCTAAGAATATATACTTTTAGATGCTATACTATAGCTTTAATGTTTATTTTATTTATTTAAGACACTCTACTGATTGCTCATGCTTACTCCGCTACACGTACCAAACACCAATCAAGCAATGTTTGGTCGTTTTTTAGTTTTTTTAGGCCACCACAATGCTTTTCCAATGGGAGTCACATGGTTTGATCGATGTTTGATTGCTGATTGCTCCCCCCCCTCATCAAACGAAAATGTTTGGTCAAACCATGTGACTCCCATTGAAAATGAATTGGAGCAGCAATCAAACAGCAATCAGACATCGCACACGGACCGTGTGCGATCCAGGCTCTAAATGCCGATAGGAGGAGGTAACTTGTCACCTGACTCACTTGTATTAATTATTACACTGATACCTTGAACTGCCATCCTGTTTTAATGTTCTATGTGTAGGCTACTATGTGCCTTTTTACTGTGTTTTTGTGTTTCATGTTACCTGCCTGTGTTATGCCTTGCTGTAAACCAAATCGCCCCACGGGGACAAACAAATAAATGAACCTGAACCTGAACCTGACCGAACATTTGTTGTGTAGGTGTGTGTACGAAGCCTTACTCTGATCTCGCACTGCTCTGGAAAGAGCATATAGCTCTTAGTTTTGTTAATTTTGATATTATTTGTGTGTGTGAAAAGTCCCTAAAAGTAATGCCTTCCTTGTCAAACCAAAATGTAATGTGTGATTGTCGAAGGCTCACTGGAAAATCTCCAAACTGTTGCCGCTACCAGGACTTTTAGTTTTTAGTTTTTACATACTGTTGTATGTTTTCATATTGGTATAAATTATCAATCTAATCTTAGCGATTTGCCAATTATTTTGGGGCACCTCATCATGGCACCAGTGGGCTCCACGGCCCACGGCCCACCGGTCCACATATTAACCTCCAGAACCTCCAGAACTCACCAGTGGGCTCCACGGCCCACGGCCCACCGGTCCACATATTAACCTCCAGAACCTCCAGAACTCACCAGTGGGCTCCACGGCCCACGGCCCACCGGTCCACATATTAACCTCCAGAACCTCCAGAACTCACCGGTGCCGCTTGCTTTTCTTGGAACTTCTTTTCTTCTTCTTGGTCTTTTTCTTCTTCCTGGGAGGTGAGAGGCTGTCGGAAGGAGACCTAAAGAAGGGCCAACAAACAGAGGTGAGAGGCTGTAGGAAGGAGACCTAAAGAAGGGCCAACAAACAGAGGTGAGAGGCTGTAGGAAGGAGACCTATAGAAGGGCCAACAAACAGAGAGGCTGTAGGAAGGAGACCTATAGAAGGGCCAACAAACAGAGGTGAGAGGCTGTAGGAAGGAGACCTAAAGAAGGGCCAACAAACAGAGGTGAGAGGCTGTAGGAAGGAGACCTAAAGAAGGGCCAACAAACAGAGGTGAGAGGCTGTAGGAAGGAGACCTAAAGAAGGGCCAACAAACAGAGAGGCTGTAGGAAGGAGACCTATAGAAGGGCCAACAAACAGAGGTGAGAGGCTGTAGGAAGGAGACCTAAAGAAGGGCCAACAAACAGAGGTGAGAGGCTGTAGGAAGGAGACCTAAAGAAGGGCCAACAAACAGAGGTGAGAGGCTGTAGGAAGGAGACCTATAGAAGGGCCAACAAACAGAGGTGAGAGGCTGTAGGAAGGAGACCTATAGAAGGGCCAACAAACAGAGGTGAGAGGCTGTAGGAAGGAGACCTAAAGAAGGGCCAACAAACAAGAGGTGAGAGGCTGTAGGAAGGAGACCTAAAGAAGGGCCAACAAACAAGAGGTGAGAGGCTGTAGGAAGGAGACCTAAAGAAGGGCCGACAAACACACTTTTAACTTTTAAGACTCAGCTCCCAGAGAGGAGAAAATGTCACCAAGAGATTGTTTTTTATTCTCTGTTCCTTTTTCAATTTGTTCAGGGAAAGAACAACGTGTTTCGGTCACTTCACCTTTTTCTCTTCCTCTTCCTCTCCGACTTGCGTTTCTTCTTCTTGGCCTTGGGTGTGTGGCGAGGGGACAGGTCGTCCTCAGAGGATGGGCTGAAACACAACAGAAGAAGAAACACAGGCACATTAAAAAAAATTGCATTTTTGTGCTCAAAGCACTGGTTGGAATAACGTGTTCCTGGTTGGAATAACGTGTTCCTTCCACGCGCTACGTCCAACCAGGGAAACTCCCCCCTGTCAGGTGTAAAAGGAGCAACTTGGACACTCAAGCATGAAGGAAGCATGAGTTCAAGTCCGTTGCTCTCCCCAGGTTGGCGGAGGGTGTGTAGAGCCCAGGATCACATTAGATGATTGACACAGGGGTGAAAAATGGGTTACAAAATCGTGGGATAAAGAATATATATAAAAAAAAAAACAAAAAAAACAATGGTTCATTCATTCATGCATTGAATGAATGTACAGTCGACGCCAGCGTCCTCACTTCCCACACACACACCAATGGTGGCGAGCTAGCACCGACTGACTCATTGGAGGCAATGTAGGGTTCAGTGTCTTTGCCCAAGGACACTTCCACATGTGGACAGGAGTAGGAGGAGCCGGGATTCGAACCGCTCTACCTCCTGTGCCACAAGCCGCCCTATTTACTCAGTACTGTACTGTAGTGTACTGCACTGTACTTCAAAGTTTCACAGCAATCGGATCCAATCAGTATGAAACATCAGACACACACCAGTAGAACCTTCACGCTAATGTTTTTGTAGCCCTCCTACGTACAGTATATACAGATTTTTGTCCTTAACTCATTTTGTCCTTAACTATCCTTGTCCTAAGGATAATTTACGTCAATTATGTGTCTGAACAAATCAGATTTTTGTGCCAACACAAACTGTAACTGCCATTTTTCCAGTCTCCTTTGCAGTTACTTCACAGGTATGCGAGTGATCCTACGCAGTACACACACACACACACACACACACACGCACACACACACACACACACACACACACACACACACACACACACACACACACACACACACACACACACACACACACACACACACACACACACACACACACACACACACACACACACACACACACACACACACACACACACACACACACACACACACAGAAAATTGCAACAGATAGATGTCCAGTCTTTGATCCAGTTTGAGTGTTATTTATTTATCAGAAGTCAAAGTGAGCAGTTGAAATCATGGACATGAACATACCAGTGATGTTATTAGTAGATGTTACAAGTTTCTGTTCTGCTGCTGCTGTGCTGGTGCTACTGGTAAGAAGGGTTTGCTCCCTGGTTCCCTGTGTCTACTTCCTCCTCAGTGCCCCTGTGTCACCTTATAAGTGGTCACCTTCTAGAAGCTGTGTTTCTCAAGCCCGCCACCAGGTGGTCAAACTCAAAAATAATACTGGTAATAATAATAATACAAATAATGCCTCTCTTCTAATGGCTCTAACACTTACACATAGCCTTAAAAATGAAAGGAGAATTTTGTATGTCTTAATTAGTGGACGAGCAAATTGACTATTCTAAACACAGTGCAACTGTTTTAATGCTCGATATAGAAGGTTTTATTTTTAAAAACATTGTATCATCATGGTTAAAAGTTGAGAAATTAATTCATGAAGAAGTATATTAATTTTTTTATTGATGATGTACGACAAGATCAATAGAGCA
>NC_137883.1:33639572-33694572 GCF_963924005.1 Protomyctophum bolini
AGTTCACACGGGTGTGATTTTATTTATTTAAATCACAGATCACATAACACTGTGACACTGAATTATATACAGGCTACACGATTTTGATGACTCTCGAACTGTAGGGTCGTACAATCAAAAACGCTTCCCCTGGATTAAAATCCAATGCCTTTTAAAGACAAGAAAGGTTGGATGTGCCTTTAAAATGAATTCCCTAAAGAACACTAATCTAAAAGCAGACTCCAGAGAGGGCCAGGGTGTCGTTGACCCCGTCTGTCCTTACAGCCTCCTGTCTGATCAATACTTTCCTGTCTAAATAAAAGTGAAAAGGCACCCTTAAAAATATGATATAAAATAAAAACAAACTGTTACTTTCTGAGAGACCATCCCAGAAAGTAACCCAAACTGACAATAATTATGCCATGTTCTGTATCGTACAAGAACAAGCAACAAGCTGACTGAAAACAAAAGGGAATTCGTTCACTCAGTCGTCCTGACAGTGGAATAAAAAAATAACATCGCAATCCCTAGTGCAACCCCCCCCCCCCCCCCCCCCCCCCCCCTGCACAAACAACAAAGTAATTATGACTTATTATTCGTGGCACGAATCATGCAATTTTTGTCCGAAACAAAATACAGACCATGCACTCTCTCCGGGAAACTATAGAGTCAACAACACCGTTCACAAACTAACTAACCAGCGATCAACTGATCCTCCTAATTCTGCCTCTCTCTCCTCAGCACCACATCAAAGGAACCGGGGAGAGAAAGGGGGGGGGGGGGGGGGGGGGGAGAGAGAGAGAGAGAGAGAGAGAGAGAGAGAGAAAAGCTTTTCCCCTCCATGGCTAGAGAGGGAGAGAGGGGTGTTAATGAGTGACAAAGCTTTCTCATTACTGGGAGAGGGTACTTGGGTCGAGGCGCTCTCTAATCAGCACTAATGCATTTCAGTTGCTAATGCTCCAAAACTGCCAACGACACGAACCGAAGCCATTCGTTAGAGAGAGGAGACAGCCTTCTGCAGCCAATGAAACGAACCGAAGCCATTCGTTAGAGAGAGGAGACAGCCTTCTGCAGCCAATGAAACAGGCCCCTATACTCTCCATCCATTATGGATGCATTATCGTCCAATGAAACAGGCACCTATAGGGCTGTATTTTGCGTGTCTTAAGTACCAGGTCTTATTCCCTATAACTTGAGTAAACTAAAGACCTGGAGGCGTGATCAATGCCATTTGGCTATTCTGAGTGGCCAAAGAGCATTGATCACGCCTCCAGGTCTTTAGTTTACTCAAGTTAGGGAATAAGACCAGGTACTTAACCTATTCTGACCGGAACCCATATTGGTGTTATCATCATGTTATGCTTTAGCTATTGAAAAATAGCAGATCTACAAGCTCATAGCGCGCCACCGAGTGGCGCGCTACGAGCTTGTAGGTCTGCTATTTTTGAAAAATCGAAGAACGACTGACATTTTTTTAGAATCTGATCTCAGGTCAGAATGGGTTAATCAGACCAGTGTGTGTCCCGTGGAAACCTCATATGAATCTGATCTCAGGTCAGAATGGGTTAAGACACGTAAAATACAGCCCATAGTCTCCAGGGCTCAATTTACCAGAAGTCTACACAATTAGAGAATGTAGAAGAATGGTTATTTTTTGATCAGCGTTTGCCTGTCATCTCTCCCATCATGGCACCACATCAATAATCAATACAGCACGGAATAGTTATCCAACGACAACAACATTCTTTAGTTTTAGGTCTGAGAGGCTACAGTACCTGTCATCAAATGGTGGTCCATCCGTGGCTCAAAATAATGCTTCTTGATATGAAAGAGGTTGAAATCCACTGCTGTATAGGCTATCCAACATGACAGCCATGTAAACAAACTACAGATAAATATTGCTCTCAATAATGTTTTTTGAAAACATTTGAAGCGAGAAACAGACAATGCCGTAAAACCGAAAATGTATTCTATTTGATCAACACTTCAGGGGGCTCTATACAATAGGAGAGTATTTACTGCAGGGGGGGTTTCAAAAATAAAGTGCCCCCTTTGGAAAAATCTATGCCTCCTGCTGATTTGTGTCTATACATACTCGTGAAGTATTATTGCGAGTTTTTGTAGTTTGGCTGTTTTCGCTGCTTATGGCGTTTCTTCCTGACACAATGTGCCAAGACATGGCCCTCTGGTGTGCCTGTGCACGTGATGTGTGGATGATGATGATGGTGGTGTGTGTGTGTGTGTGTGTGTGTGTGTGTGTGTGTGTGTGTGTGTGTGTGTGTGTGTGTGTGTGTGTGTGTGTGTGCGTGTACTGTGTAGGAACAGCTGTAAGTGTCCTGTCTCTCCGTGCCGATGTGTTCCGGTACCATATTTACCAGTGTGTTCTGTTGGCACCATGGCGCTGATCCAGATGCCCTGTGTGTGTGTGTGTGTGTGTGTTCCGGTACCATATTTACCAGTGTGTTCTGTTGGTTCTGATCCAGATGCCCTGCCAGACCTTATCCTCTCTCTCTGCCAATGCATTTTAATCTGCATCAACACCGCGTCCAATTTCCCTGATAACGCTCATTTAAACCTAATTACTGAAGCCAAGGCGAGGCTGCCCAGATGAATAGCAGTCAGAGAAATGTTTCCTGAACATTTCTCTCTCTCTCTGTCTCTGTCTCTCTGTCTCTCTCTCTCTCTCTCTCTCTCTCTCTCTGTTACTCTCGCCCTGAATGTTTTCCTTCCTTCCTACAGTACTGTACTATTGCATCATACTGTATACCATCTGAGTAGGACCACTACCAGTAGACCTGTAGTAAGTCTCATGGTCGGGGGGGTAGGACCAAGTCTCATGGGATTTGGGATTTGTTTATAAACATTTTGGTATTTGTTTATAAACATTTGTGATTTGTTTACAAACATTTGGGATTTGTTTACAAACATTTGGATTTGTTTATAAACATTTGGGATTTGTAAGTCTCATGGGGGGGGGGGTAGGACCACTACCAGTTGACCTGTAGTAAGTCTCATGGTCGGGGGGGTAGGACCAAGTCTCATGGATTTGTTTATAAACATTTTGTGATTTGTTTATAAACATTTTGGGATTTGTTTATAAACATTTGTGATTTGTTTATAAACATTTTGGGATTTGTTTATAAACATTTGGGATTTGTTACAAACATTTGGGATTTGTTTATAAACATTTGGGATTTGTAAGTCTCATGGGGGGGGGGGGGGTAGGACACTACCAGTTGCCCTCACCAAGCCATGGTGGAAAGTGCTTACTGTAAGTACCCCACTGAGCAATAGTCATCTAATTATTCTAAAAATGGGTTATAATCGGTCTAAAATTTTAAGTTTAGCCTAGACGTTGATTAGAAGTATTTTTAAACGTCTATGTATTGTACAGCAGGCCTATAGACGTTGAAACGACGTTGTTTTCAACAGGCCCGAAAATTAACCCATTCTGACCTGAGATCAGATTCATACGAGGTTTCCACTCGACACACACTGGTCTGATTAACCCATTCTGACCCGAGATCAGATTCTAAAAATGTCAGTCGTTCTTCGATTTTTCAAAAATAGCAGACCTACAAGCTCGTAGCGCGCCACTCGGTGGCGCGCTATGAGCTTGTAGATCTGCTATTTTTCAATAGCTAAAGCATAACATGATGCTAACACCAAAAGGGGTTCCCGGTCAGAATGGGTTAAGATCTTACCCCCCCCATCCGGCAAACGCTGATAAAAAATAACAATCCTTCTACATTCTCTAATTGTGTAGACTTCTTGTAAATTGAACCTAACAAGTTCCAATGGGTTTGTATAGTAGGTGGCGTGTCCGATAAAATGTAAAATATCTAAATACTGAATAGAGCAATTTAAAAGTTTCGGTATCGGTATATCGCCAGCGCTCGCCCCAGCAGTCTGCTGTCACCCAGGCGGATGCGGCTGATCTGACACCCCCATGCCAAAGCGCCAGCGCTCGCCCAGCAGTCTGCTGTCACCCAGGTGGATGCGTTGATCTGACACCCCCATTCAAAGCGCCAGCACTCGCCCCGCAGTCTGCTGCCTGTCACCCAGGTGGATGCGGCTGATCTGACACCCCCATGCCAAAGCGCCAGCACTCGCCCAGCAGTCTGCTGTCACCCAGGTGGATGCGTTGATCTGACACCCCCATGCCAAAGCGCCAGCGCTCGCCCAGCAGTCTGCTGTCACCCAGGCGGATGCGGCTGATCTGACACCCCCATGCCAAAGCGCCAGCACTCGCCCCGCAGTCGCCCCGCAGTCTGCTGTCAACCAGGTGGATGCGCCTGATCTGACCCCCCATGCCAAAGCGCCAGCTCTCGCCCAGCAGTCTGCTGCCTGTCACCCAGGCGGATGCGTGGCACGCGACCTCGCACTTTAGGGCAAGGTCGCTTCTCGCCCGCAGGCGTCTTACTGGTTTATATATTTATGTGATGTATGAATCACTGCAAAAGTGTGGAATAAAAAAATGTCAAAAGAAATATCCAATTTGTTAACCACATAACCCTGGCCTCTATTTTTAAGAAAAGTAATGAAAGAAAAAGAACTAACAAGAAGAGAGAGAGAAAAAAAAAAAAAAGAGTAATGGCAGCTAAGTGAAGTTCATCCAACCATGCAAAATATTGTACGTGTGCCCCCGGCCGTATTTAGACAGTCTTCAACAAATCTTCATCTTTCTCACCTTAGAATAACAGTTCTGAGGAAAGGAAAGGCGTTGCTATTCAGGGCTTATGAAGAAAAGTTGTTTGGTTCAAGGTGTCCATGAAAGACAGACGCCGCCTGACAGCGGGTGTGGAAGTCTTAGCAGCACCTTTTGTGTTTCTCCACGCTGTTCCTGACCTGATAAGGATGTTTACGACAACCTGGAGATTATTATTTACGTTTCTGCAGTCAGAGTTGAGCCCGGCAGGGGTTTTTGTGTATTTTTAACACATTCTGAACGGGAACCCCCTTTTGGTGTTTTAAGCATTATGCTATGCTTTAGCTGCTGAAAAATAGCAGATCTACAAGCTTGTAGGTCTGCTATTTTTTGAAAAATCGTGAAAATGTGGCGCAAGTCTTTGAATATATGTTCTTTCAGAGTGAACGTTTTTAACTCAAATCTTTGCTTCTGAGGGGTCCCTGGAACAACATATTTTCAGAAGGGGGTCGGCGGCCAATTACATATACTTGACATGAAATATTGAGCACCACTGATATAGAAACATACTGTAGGTATTTCAGAAAACTAAAAGGATTTAGAAGATTTTTCTTTTTTAATTTCGACGTCAGGCCCAAATGGGTTAAAAAGGCGTTATCATCAGCACCTTAATCAGAAAGTTACTAAAGCAACTAAATAAATAAAAATACAACAAATTAGTACATCTGTAAAGGAAAGCGTGAATTTCCCCCCAAAGTGACTCACTCACTGTTAGAAGAAATTAGTAGGGAAAGGCATTATCTGCAACAAGGCAATGTGCTTTTCCTTGAAATGATGGAAAAGCAAACAAAGGACATCTGACCATTCTTTTTCAATGTTCCCTTTCCCTCCATTTGTCACTGGCTGTTTTGGAACAAATGCCTTTTTTGTTCCCCAATGAGAGCTTGTAGATCAGCTATTTTCAGGGCGCAACCCAGCACTCTTTAGCTACTGGAGATGTGGTATTTAGACAGTTTCCTTATAAGAAAACAAATTTGTTCAACGCATAAATCTGCGTTCCAATTTCAGGAGACTCATGGTCTGGATAAAGGGCAGTTGTTTTACAGACGGATAAAAGGGCAGGGGCTATGATGAAGCCCCCTTTGGTGTCTATGTGTGCACGTCCCTGATATGAGTGGAGGAGAGAGAGAGCGAGAGAGAGAGAGCCACTCACCTCCTGGCGTGGCGCCGTCGTCTGCGGTGGTGGTGCCCGCCACGCTTGCGTCCCTTGTTGTTTCCTCTGATGCAGCCGTTCCTGTCGGCCGCGTCCACTCTGGTCTCTGCCGTGTCCGCCGGCGTATCGTCCGCCCCGAGCGTCTGACAGGCCCTCGACTCCGTCCTGGGAGGAGAACAGAAGAGAAGAGAAAGAAACCGGTTAAGCATTGAGTCGCATTTTACAACCGGGAAAGCATCCGTGTGTCCTTTTAACCCATTCTGACCTGAGATCAGATTCATACGAGGTTTCCACTGGACACACACTGGTCTGATTAACCCATTCTGACCTGAGATCAGATTCAAAAAATGTCAGTCGCTCTTCGATTTTTCAAAAATAGCAGACCTACAAGCTCGTAGCGCGCCACTCGGTGGCGCGCTATGAGCTTGTAGATCTGCTATTTTTCAATAGCTAAAGCATAACGTGATGCTAAACACCAAAATGGGTTCCCGTTCAGAATGTGTTAATGATAACAAAAAATACATCGCATGGATGCACCTGGGACGTATCCTCAGTGATGTATCCTGAGGTCAACGGGGTTTCGGGTCTCTCAACATCATAGCCCTCACTCAGGTGACCCAGCCGGGAGTGATCAAGTCCCGACTTACGTCCCAGTAGCTAATACCCTCAATCAGTCCCACTAGGGAAAAACCAGGGGCACACAATCCGTTGGAACTACTCCAGAACTACTCTGCCAGGGCTGGGAGGTACACTTCTGGCAAATGGAGGGACTAGGCTCTGTGGGTTGTCTCCTGTCCGGGCTCCTCCTACGTCCACTTTTGTCCCACTTTTTAGATTTCTTTGGCTATTCAAAAATAGCAGATACATCTATCTATACAAGAACACTTGTGATTAAAACATAAATGCATTTTTAAAGCAAACATCTTTAACTTTGCTCAGATCTTTGCTTCTTCTTTGATTTTGGTTGCTAAAATATTTTGAGATGAGGTCCTTGATATGCAAAAGTTTGAGAAGCAGTTTATAGCAACATACTGTACATTTTCCGAAAAACTGTTTTGGATTTAGAAGGCATTAGCAGAAACCGCCTCAGGTCTTGAAGGTGATTTACATACGGTGTATGACAGAGTGTAATGTAAATAGTTCTCCTCCAGTTCACATACAGTGTGTGTGTGTGTGTGTGTTAATGTTTACTCATTCATTGAGCACGTCAATCTGGGCCTGCTCATTTATGTTGTTCTGAAAAAGTGGTGGTATTAAACTTTAATACCACCACTTTTTCAGAACAACATAAATGATAAATTAATTTAACATTTGGCCCAGACCGGCCCACATACATAAATAAGCCTTTAATAATTAAAGGCTTATGCATTTCAAGTATTTGTAATATGCGCCTCGACACGAAAAGTCGGTAGAGCATACAGTATCTGCGTGCTGGTTGTGGTGACCCAATCTCAGTCTGGTTGTGGTTCTGGTTGTGGTGACCCAATCTCAGTCTGGGCCAAATTCGGTGAAAATGTTAGGGACACATTCTCGTCTCAGTCTGACTGACAGACTGACACCAAGACAGAAATCTCTGAGTTTTCATGTACTCAGACCAGATTTAATTTAATCTTTTAATAAAGTAAAGTCAGCACTATCACTCTAAGAATTTATCCAGGATTAAAGGATTTATGTCTCAGCAGGATTTGGAAAACCACGCATTATCTTCAGCAGACTAATCACTAGCAATGTCTTTACAGGTCTCCCCCCCCCCAAAAAAAGTTTACACCTGTGTGACATAGGTGATGTAACGATGATGTAAATCAAACGGTGTCAAAACAAACAAAATTGTTTTATCTTTATTGTTAATGGGATGTAATGTTTGTGTTAGGGACAAAACAAACATTAATTTGTCTTCATTGTCAATGGCGTTTCTTTCTTTTTTTTAATATATTTTTTATCCCAGGATTTTGTAACCCATTTTTCACCCCTGTGTCAATCATCTAATGTGATCCTGGGCTCTACACACCCTCCGCCAACCCATGGGGGACAAGGGGAGACCAACCTAGTCCCCATATATGGGGGACAAGGGGAGACCAACCTAGTCCCCATATATGGGGGACAAGGGGAGAGCAACGGACTTGAACTCATGCTTCCTTCATGCCTGAGTGTCCAAGTTGCTCCTTTACACCTGACAGGGGGGACTTTCCCTGGTTGGACGTAGCGCGTGGAAGGAACACGTTATTCCAACCTGTTCCTTCCCCTCCATCAGGCGCCCCGGCTGGCCAGGGGGAGGCAGAGTCAATGGCGTTTTTAAAACAAACATTGAACTAAAAACAAACCTGTATATACAGATTTGCTCGTCCACATATGACGTAAATTCTCCATTCATTGTCAATGGGAATTTAATGTTGTGTTGGAACAAAAATCTACACTAATATTCACTTTCTGAGCACCACATCATCTGGAGCAAAGTCACAGATCTGCTCTGTTATTTGTAATCAAAGTTATACATAAGCATATTGCCTTGCCTTATTATCCCCTTGTTGTTTTATCTAGGGGAGATTTCTGTCTAATAATAATTACCCATTCTTCCTCGTGCCTGCTGTCTGATTGTACAGAGAGGATAATCAGACTCAGTGATTAGGTCGTCAACTGCATAAAACGAATCATGTAAAGTGGCAGCCGGGGCGCATCGTGACATGGCCGCCGCGCCACGCTGTGCGCCGGAGACAGACATACTCCAAGGCGACACAGTTTCTATGTATTATCGTTGTTGATTATGTTCTTCGCATGTCAGTTCAGTTGATACTACCAATGATAAGGGCTACCAACTAAAGCCTATAGGAGAAGCTCTCGTCATCCTGCTAAATACCTAACTGACACTGATTTCTAAATACCAAACTGACACTGACTTCTAAATACCATCGTGCTTATCAGTCAAACGTTCAAGCTCTCCTTCAGTCTCTTGAGCAGGCCTCCAACTGTCTATCTCAACGAGACAATGAAAATATTATGCAATTGCAAATTCAACAATAATCGGCATCAAAAAACACTTAACACTCCTTTGAAGTATTTGGGTTCATATATACAGTATCTCCTTCCCTAAAGGACTTTCAAACTAGGAGAACTATGGCCTGGTCAGCCTGCAAATGACATGCATAAGATCTGGTCATCCCAGCTTAGTAAGACTTTCAAAGTAAAAAAATATTAAGGACGACCGCTGAGCCGATTCTACTCTATGGCTTCGAGACATGGACACTTTCAAAGAAATTAGAGAGAAACAGCTGGATGGCACTTAATTACACCCGCCTTCTAATGAGAGCGGAAATATTGGACCTCTGGCCAGTGTTGTTTTCGTCGACTAAAACTATGACGAAAAATGTTCGTCGACTACCTTTTTTCCACCGACGAAAACAAAATAGCAACTAAATGAAGACTAAGCTATGATGACTAAAACTGAGACTAAATATACTGACAATTTCTTCAACAAATAAAAACTAGACAAAAATGTTAGGAAGGGACTCTAGTGGACAAGAGATCCACTATCAGTCATTTTACATTTGGTTGCATGCAAAATAGCCGATCTACAAGCTCACAACGCATCGCGTTGTGAGCTTGTAGATCGGCTATTTTCAGCAAGTGTAAAATCAGCCATTACGACGGCATCAAGGCCCGCCAAAACACATATTAGTCGACTAAATCAACCATAGATTTAGTCGACTAAAATGGCATGACATTTTAGTCGACTAAAACTATAGAGCAACACTAAAACATTCCAGGTGACTAAAATGTGACTGAAACTAAATGAAAACTATTCAAAAGACTATATGACTAAAACTAAAATCTAATTTTGCTGCCAAAAACAACACTGCCTCTGGCTCTGCGATGTAAAGTAAAATTACTTCAAAATTGTTGCTTTTATTATTGGAGATGCAAATGAAATGTCTCCTTGACGGTCTGCGTGAGGAGGTGTTTGTGAGATGTCTTACTCTGCTATGGAGCAGCGCAGTCTGTGTGAGGAGGTGTTTGTGAGATGTCTTACTCTGCTATGGAGCAGCGCAGTCTGTGTGAGGAGGTGTTTGTGAGATGTCTTACTCTGCTATGGAGCAGCGCAGTCTGTGTTAGGAGGTGTTTGGGCGATGTCTTACTCTGCTATGGAGCAGAGCAGTCTGTGTGAGGAGGTGTTTGTGCGATGTCTTACTCTGCTATGGAGCAGCGCAGTCTGTGTGAGGAGGTGTTTGTGAGATGTCTTACTCTGCTATGGAGCAGAGCAGTCTGTGTGAGGAGGTGTTTGTGAGATGTCTTACTCTGCTATGGAGCAGCGCAGTCTGTGTGAGGAGGTGTTTGGGCGATGTCTTACTCTGCTATGGAGCAGCGCAGTCTGTGTTAGGAGGTGTTTGGGCGATGTCTTACTCTGCTATGGAGCAGAGCAGTCTGTGTGAGGAGGTGTTTGTGCGATGTCTTACTCTGCTATGGAGCAGCGCAGTGTGTGACCCGAGGAGGTGTTTGTGCGATGTCTTACTCTGCTATGGAGCAGCGCAGTGTGTGACCCGAGGAGGTGTTTGTGCGATGTCTTACTCTGCTATGGAGCAGCGCAGTGTGTGACCCGAGGAGGTGTTTGTGAGATGTCTTACTCTGCTATGGAGCAGAGCAGTCTGTGTGAGGAGGTGGTTGTGCGATGTCTTACTCTGCTATGGAGCAGAGCAGTCTGTGTGAGGAGGTGTTTGTGCGATGTCTTACTCTGCTATGGAGCAGAGCAGTCTGTGTGAGGAGGTGTTTGTGCGATGTCTTACTCTGCTATGGAGCAGCGCAGTGTGTGACCCGAGGAGGTGTTTGTGCGATGTCTTACTCTGCTATGGAGCAGCGCAGTGTGTGACCCGAGGAGGTGTTTGTGCGATGTCTTACTCTGCTATGGAGCAGCGCAGTGTGTGACCCGAGGAGGTGTTTGTGCGATGTCTTACTCTGCTATGGAGCAGCGCAGTGTGTGACCCGAGGAGGTGTTTGTGAGATGTCTTACTCTGCTATGGAGCAGCGCAGTCTGTGTGAGGAGGTGTTTGTGAGATGTCTTACTCTGCTATGGAGCAGCGCAGTCTGTGTGAGGAGGTGTTTGTGAGATGTCTTACTCTGCTATGGAGCAGCGCAGTCTGTGTTAGGAGGTGTTTGGGCGATGTCTTACTCTGCTATGGAGCAGAGCAGTCTGTGTGAGGAGGTGTTTGTGCGATGTCTTACTCTGCTATGGAGCAGCGCAGTCTGTGTGAGGAGGTGTTTGTGAGATGTCTTACTCTGCTATGGAGCAGAGCAGTCTGTGTGAGGAGGTGTTTGTGAGATGTCTTACTCTGCTATGGAGCAGCGCAGTCTGTGTGAGGAGGTGTTTGGGCGATGTCTTACTCTGCTATGGAGCAGCGCAGTCTGTGTTAGGAGGTGTTTGGGCGATGTCTTACTCTGCTATGGAGCAGAGCAGTCTGTGTGAGGAGGTGTTTGTGCGATGTCTTACTCTGCTATGGAGCAGCGCAGTGTGTGACCCGAGGAGGTGTTTGTGCGATGTCTTACTCTGCTATGGAGCAGCGCAGTGTGTGACCCGAGGAGGTGTTTGTGCGATGTCTTACTCTGCTATGGAGCAGCGCAGTGTGTGACCCGAGGAGGTGTTTGTGAGATGTCTTACTCTGCTATGGAGCAGAGCAGTCTGTGTGAGGAGGTGGTTGTGCGATGTCTTACTCTGCTATGGAGCAGAGCAGTCTGTGTGAGGAGGTGTTTGTGCGATGTCTTACTCTGCTATGGAGCAGAGCAGTCTGTGTGAGGAGGTGTTTGTGCGATGTCTTACTCTGCTATGGAGCAGCGCAGTGTGTGACCCGAGGAGGTGTTTGTGCGATGTCTTACTCTGCTATGGAGCAGCGCAGTGTGTGACCCGAGGAGGTGTTTGTGCGATGTCTTACTCTGCTATGGAGCAGCGCAGTGTGTGACCCGAGGAGGTGTTTGTGCGATGTCTTACTCTGCGTTCCACAGAGTCATCTTGTGGAGGTTCTACTCGACTGCACAGCCACGAGCTTCACACACATTTAACGGGCAGTTGGCTCGAGTGACGGTTATTATAATCCCTGAGCTGCCACTATCCAGCAGCAATTCAAATGGTCTGTACTTCAAACACCAATGTGAACAATATATCCAATCATCTCCACCATGACAGAACACAAGGCGAGACATTTATTTGAGTGCTTGTTTAAGCGCCCCTTCCCCCATGTTGGCTCTGAATAAAGCACCACGGTGAAGAGAGAGAGAGAGAGAGAGAGAGAGAGAGAGAGAGGGTCCCAAAGGGCCTTTTATTTCGCCAGCCCCTCTTTCTGGTCCTTTGTTGTTTCGGCTGTCATCCGGAGAGCTGCTGCGCCTGATGAGCGCTCTAAATGAAATCGATTCCACCATCACCCAGATGCACGTTCCCTTGATCGGGGGCTCAGCAATTTATAGCCGAAACTTCCCAAGCTATATAAGCACCCAGATTTATTTAACTTCCAAGCTATATAAGCACCCAGATTTATCACAAGGCTGTTCAATATCTGTCACGCCATCGCCCTGTTCTCTCCTCTCTGAGTCGTCCCCCGACCATATATAGGCAGCCCTATTGTAATAGTAATCCATAATAACCACGTGGTACAGTACTGTATATAAGCGTCGTTTTGAAGTACAGGACAATACAATGGACAACAAAATGTATGCAAATACACAGTAGGCACTTGATGACGAAGAATTGTGTGGATGTACTGTATGGTGAGTGGTGACCAGACGTCCCAGATTGGACGGGATCTACAGTAGGTGTCCAGAGTACTGACAAATATTTAAAAAAGAAACCTCTATAATGTCTCTGCTTTCATCATTCACTACCAAATTGTACCGCTTTTACACCACAATTAAAACAATAACTCTTGTTTTCAGTGCTTACTGTATATACTGTAGACGTTTATGATAATGTCTTGTTCTGTTGAAAGGTGTAGTCACCATGGTGTGCAAAGTGCAAAAACTATTATTGTAACTCCTCATCCTGACAAAAAACACCACTGTCGAAAGTACAGCAAAAATAGCAGATCTCACAATGGTGAGCTCGTAGAATAGAATCGTATGGATTGTCTATTTTTTTTAGCAATTTTCGGACGTAATCCTTCGAAATCCTGAGTGGATTAATTTGTTTACGTCGATGAGGCAGGTATAAAACGAAGTGACGGACTCTGGGCAGCGATCCATCACTATTCATCCTGGACCGGGGATGATGAGATTGTTAATGTCGTTGTATCTGAAACGATACAGCACGCCAATATCTGTGGACACAGACATCCTCATCCAAGGTAAAGCTCATTTAAGTGGCACTGGCAAATTTGTACCTTCACAATTCAAATGTTTGTGTTTTTCCATACATGAAAGCCCTGATCCTCTACTTCATCATACAACAGTGTCGAGGAAAAAGTAGCACAAATTGCCACAAGGTGACGCATAGTGTCAAGAGCTATAGGGCTGTATTTTGCGTGTCTTAAGTACCAGGTCTTATTACTTAACTTAAGACCTGGAAGCGTGATCAATGCCATTTGGCTATATTCTGAGTGGCCAAAGAGCATTGAACACGCCTCCAGGTCTTAAGTTAAGTAATAAGACCTGGTACTTAAGACACGCAAAATACAGCCCATAGTGTCTAATGTTTGTGTTGTCTGAACAAACTTTAAAAATCACACCTGTGTGAAGTGATCATTTTAAACCGATTAGGTGATGTAATGATGATGTAAAAGAAACGGTGACAAAACAAACATTAAATTGTCAATGGCGTTTGTAAAACAAACATTAAACCTGTATATAGGAGGGGCTAGCGCCCCTCAAAAATGCCATTGACAAAGAGTGGAGAATTTACGTCACATGTGTCTGAGCCAATCGGCTGGGTATGTCAGTGGAAACCCTTGGCCAATAAGGGACCACCATGCTTGATGATGATGTACATGAATCATGTACATCATTAAGGGCGTGCTCTAATCATCGTCGATGATTAGAGCACGCCCTTCACTGCACACAGGTGTGATTTCTAGAAAATTAAAATGGATTTTATGAGTATTAAACCAATGAAAAGTAGTAGAGGTTGTGACTCAATAATAATAAGAATGCAACAACCTCCCCACCCCCATCCCTATTTCCTGAAAAGTAACACTTTTGGACATACAAGATGTCTGAACCGACAGTAGCATTGTGCCACACGGCTCCCTCCAACGCTTCCTACAGTAACATTATATATATTATTATATATATATACTGTATATGTATTATGCCACGGCTCCAATGCTTCCTACAGTAACATTATGCTACACGACTCCCTCCAATGCTTCCTACAGTAGCATTATGCTACACGACTCCCTCCAATGCTTCCTACAGTAGCATTATGCTACACGACTCCCTCCAATGCTTCCTACAGTAGCATTATATATATTATTATATATATATACTGTATATGTATTATGCCACGGCTCCAATGCTTCCTACAGTAGCATTATGCTACACGACTCCCTCCAATGCTTCCTACAGTAGCATTATATATATTATTATATATATATACTGTATATGTATTATGCCACGGCTCCAATGCTTCCTACAGTAGCATTATGCTACACGACTCCCTCCAATGCTTCCTACAGTAGCATTATATATATTATTATATATATATACTGTATATGTATTATGCCACGGCTCCAATGCTTCCTACAGTAGCATTATGCTACACGACTCCCTCCAATGCTTCCTACAGTAACATTATGCTACACGACTCCCTCCAATGCTTCCTACAGTAGCATTATATATATTATTATATATATATACTGTATATGTATTATGCCACGGCTCCAATGCTTCCTACAGTAACATTATGCTACACGGCTCCCTCCAATGCTTCCTACAGTAACATTATGCTACACGACTCCCTCCAATGCTTCCTACAGTAACATTATGCTACACGGCTCCCTCCAATGCTTCCTACAGTAACATTATGCTACACGACTCCCTCCAATGCTTCCTACAGTAACATTATGCTACACGACTCCCTCCAATGCTTCCTACAGTAACATTATGCTACACGACTCCCTCCAATGCTTCCTACAGTAACATTATATATATTATTATATATATATACACTGTATATGTATTATGCCACGGCTCCAATGCTTCCTATACAGCAGCACACTTCAGTGAACACGGAACAACTCGGACAATAAAACACGCAGAACGTTAAAGGTCTCGTGAAGTGAAATCACATCCTGTAAGCAGCGATGCACACGTCAAGGAGAAGCCATTGAATTAGCGATAGCAGCATAATGTAGGCTTCCGTCATCTCCCTCAAACTTTATATTCTATAGCAGCATAATGTAGGCTTCCGTCATCTCCCTCAAACTTTTGACCCCTGTATTAGGTTATTTTTATTTCTCCATTATTATCCTGTGTTGTTTCTACAGTATGTGTTCATGTGTTTCTGTGTACTGCATATTATAGTATGTATATATAACTGTATAATTCTGTCATTGAATGCTCAGGGCTATGACCCAGCAGAGAGAATGATTCACTTCTCCATGCCGTGCAGGGGCTGCAGAGCTCTGTATACTGTATACATTGTGTTTAACTTAACCCATTCTGACCTGAGATCAGATTCATACGAGGTTTCCACCGGACACACACTGGTCTGATCAACCCATTCTGACCTGAGATCAGATTCTAAAAATGTCAGTCGTTCTTCGATTTTTCAAAAATAGCAGACCTACAAGCTCGTAGCGCGCCACTCGGTGGCGCGATACGAGCTTGTAGATCTGCTATTTTTCAATAGCTAAAGCACAACATAATGCTAACACCAAAATGGGTTCCCGTTCAGAATGGGTTAAACACAATGTATACAGAGCTCTGCAGCCCCCTGCGGTGTACAGTACAGTACAGTACTGTATCCTATTATTAAGATCACTCTCTTATCATCACACTCCGCCATCATCTCATTCCGGCCAATCACAATTTGCGTCCTCCTCACCTTCGTCTTCAATGTTTCTGTTTACACAGACACTCAAAGCTGGATTTTTGAGGGGCTTATAGAGCGTCGCAGTCCCGCCCCCCCCCTCGAGAGACCCGGAAAATAAATCGCCGTTCATTTTCCTCATAGGCATTTCAGAAAGTATTTTATTTAAAGACGGTTACGCCGCGGACAAAGCCAACTCGGATCGTGACAAATCATGACAATGAACACAATGTTTTTGGCCGATCAAATCATTAGAAAGAAGAAAATAAAGGCAGCCAGCCAGCATAAAGGGCAGTAAGTAAGTATGTTAACTCCACACCGACACCCTGCACCCCTCTGACTCGCCCCACCCCGTCTGAGGGCCCCCACAGCTCTGGGAGACCCTCGAGACGTACCAGGCCCTCCATCCATGGCAGGCGACCTTGACTCCTGAATGCAGTATTTACTGTATATATTGTGGAGCACGGTGATAAGATAAATCTAAATAAAGGAATAAAGCTACTTTTTTAATTTGCACCGAGCACCGAGCAATCTAAACCGACCATCTGCCTCCTGGTCTGCTGAGCGGCCATCTCATCGTCCAGATGAGATTGTTTCACAGAACACATCATCGCTGCAGACCGACCGTCCGCAGGAGAGCCTCAGGAGGACCGGCCGTCAGCGTACTGTTTCATCCTCCTCCACGCCCCATTTAGCACCGTTACGTTCCTATACACTCTCTGGCGAGAAGCCACGTTTATACTCTACGTCGTACTAGAGTGTAATATACCCTGGTGTCGCATGCCAAGAGTATCTGATCTACAAGCTGTACCCTGGTGTCGCATGCCAAGAGTATCTGATCTACAAGCTGTACCCTGGTGTCACATGCCAAGAGTATCTGATCTATACAAGCTGTACCCTGGTGTCACATGCCAAGAGTATCTGATCTATACAAGCTGTACCCTGGTGTCACATGCCAAGAGTATCTGATCTACAAGCTGTACCCTGGTGTCACATGCCAAGAGTATCTGATCTATACAAGCTGTACCCTGGTGTCGCATGCCAAGAGTATCTGATCTACAAGCTGTACCCTGGTGTCACATGCCAAGAGTATCTGATCTATACAAGCTGTACCCTGGTGTCACATGCCAAGAGTATCTGATCTACAAGCTGTACCCTGGTGTCGCATGCCAACAGTAACTGATCTACAAGCTCTCCACGTGTGAGGCCAACCTATTTTGAACTTGTGGAACTTGCTATTTTTTTTGGGGGGGGGGGGGGGGGAGCTGGGCGCGCCGCACGTGGTACGAACGGGGCGGAGCATAAATGAAGCATTAGGGCGCCTGCCAGGTGCCACGGCCGGTGTTCGGAGGGCAGGCTTTACAACATCTGACACGACGCAGCAGGTGTTCAGGGAGGCAGCGCCACTCAGTCACCCATTAACCCATTCTGACCTGAGATCAGATCCATACGAGGTTTCCACTGGACACACACTGGTCTGATTAACCCATTCTGACCTGAGATCAGATTCTAAAAATGTCAGTCGTTCTTTGATTTTTCAAAAATAGCAGACCTACAAGCTCGTAGCGCGCCACTCGGTGGCGCGCTATGAGCTTGTAGATCTGCTATTTTTCAATAGCTAAAGCATAACATGATGCTGACACCAAAACGGGTTCCCGGTCAGAATGGGCTAAAGCATTTAGGCCTCACATCGAAATAAATAAAAAAATCCTCCAGTTTTCTGAAATACCTACTGTATGTTTCTGTATCAGTGGTGCTCAATATTTCATGTCAAGGACCCCCAAAAATTATATATAATTGGCCTCCGGTCGACCCCCCATCTGAAAATATGTTGTTCCAGGGACCCCCCCCCCCCCAGATGCAAAGATTTGAGTTAAAAACGTTTATTCTGAAAAAATATATATTCCAAATTTTGCGACACATTTTCACGATTTTTTCAAAAATAGCAGACCTACAAAAATAGCAGACCTACAAAAATAGCAGACCTACAAGCTCGTAGCGCGCCACTCGGTGGCGCGCTATGAGCTTGTAGATCTGCTGTTTTTCAATATCTTAAAGTATAACATAATGCTTAAAACACCAAAAGGGGTTCCTGCCCAAAATGGGTTAAACCTAACCACTGAAACAATGCACATTATCTAAATGTGCACTGGAGACGGCCCATTTACATCGCTTACACTCTCTGCACACGTTGTACTACAGCTACCCCACCCAGTTACGTTCAACGGTTCACCCTCAAATTAATCCTTTTCCGATCAATCACTATTATATACAACAGGTCGTTTCGAGGAAGCATAATCTGATTGGTTGAAACGGCAAACGAGCACCACTCCACACCTAATCAAATCAAAGAATTCAGCCGCTCTCTTCTCCCAGAGGGCTATAGCAAACTCAGTGGCTATAGGCTAGCTAGTTTCTTGGGACATTTGTGGTTGTATAGTGACTATACATCTCGTGTAATATTGCTTAAATATAACCCCAGTGCAGTCCTCATCAAACATTCCAATATATTCGATTAATAGAAATAAAATAAAAAATGGTACTCTCAAGTATAGCAGCAGTACTCAGGTAATTATATTCCGGTACTGTCCACCACTGTAACAGCACATATATTGTACAGTGGAATGGGAGGCTTTGTGACTGCATGGTGTCAGAGCACAGCGTCTGTTCTGGTCTGGCTGTGGAAACGGTCCGTTCGTTCATTCACTATCTAATACTGCAGTGTCATTCATGGTCTGTACATATTTTTGTCCGAGATTGTTTCGGGAGTCCCGTAACAATTTGAAATCGAAGAGATAAAGAACCAAAACTCATTTAGGCTACACATCTTCACCTAATTATGACCCCTCTGTCTGTCTGTCTGTCTGTCTGCCTGCCTGCCTGCAGCAGCTAATCCCAACTTAATCTAAACTGCTTGGCGGATCAATTTCTGAATAATTTTCAAATCATTGAATGACAACTAGGTCGCTCCCTCTGAGGCTACAGACCAGTTCAACTAGGTCGCTCCCTCTGAGGCTACAGACCAGTTCAACTAGGTCGCTCCCTCTGAGGCTACAGACCAGTTCAACTAGGTCGCTCCCTCTGAGGCTACAGACCAGTTCAACTAGGTCGCTCCCTCTGAGGCTACAGACCAGTTCAACTAGGTCGCTCCCTCTGAGGCTACAGACCAGTTCAACTAGGTCGCTCCCTCTGAGGCTACAGACCAGTTCAACTAGGTCGCTCCCTCTGAGGCTACAGACCAGTTCAACTAGGTCGCTCCCTCTGAGGCTACAGACCAGTTCAACTAGGTCGCTCCCTCTGAGGCTACAGACCAGTTCAAAGTGTCTGTCTTCAATCAACAACAGATTAACTGAAATTAAAAGTCTTGTGGACGTGGTTTTACGAAGAGGCTGGCTCCTGAACATGGTCTGTATAGGAGGAAGTGGTAATTAGGTTTCTGAAGGGGCCGAAGACCTCCTATTGACCTCCTATTGACCTCCAACAGTTTTTTCTTCTTCTACAAAAAAAAGTCCCCAACCAGATAGTTAAAGTGCTAATTTGTTAATTGCGTAATTAATTTCTCACTGTTTCTATGGATTATTGTACATATATTGCATATAGCTATTTTTGCTTTGGGTCCCATTTTTTACAGTGTTTTGGTACGACCCAGCCAGGGATCGAACCCCCGACCTCCCAGTTTCAGGGTCGGACACTCAAACCACAATTAAGGGCCACTGTCTGGTTTACTAGTAAACCCACTTTATAAACGAATTAGAACTAAACGGCTGTGGCTCAGGAGGTAGAGCAGGTCGTCCAATGATCCCTGGGTCGGCGGTTTGAATCCCGGCTCCTCCTCATGTCCACATGTGGAAGTGTCCTTGGGCAAGACACTGAACCCTACACTGCCTCCAGTGAGTCGGTCGGTGTGAGCTCACCACCGTCGGTGTGTGAATGTGGGAAATGAGGACGCTGGCGTCAACTGTTCGCCGCTTCACCTCCCAAATGTAAGAATGAATGAACCGTTGTAAAGCGCTATAAAATGCAATTCATTATTATTATTATTACTAAACTGAAATGAAAACTTCAAATAGACAAAATGACGGGGTCTTTTTGGTTCACCATCACCACCCAGAACTTTGACTACATTCCATATTAAGGCCTTCAGCTCGTCCACCAGCGTCACGTATACTCGGTGGTGGCGTGGCGTCCTCTTGGCTCTTCCCCCCTCTGCGTCCCCCAGGGGCCCCACTTGGCCTTCCAGACGGGGTCCCCTGTCCCCCTGCTGCTGGGGGGGTCCTGGGTGTCCCCGTCCCGCTGCAGACGGGGTCCTATTGGGTGTCGGCGTCCCCCGTCACCCCCGTGCCGACGGGGTCCTATTGGGTGTCGGCGTCCCCCGTCACCCCCGTGCCGACGGGGTCCTATTGGGTGCCGACGGGGTCCTATTGGGTGTCGGCGTCCCCCGTCACCCCCGTGCCGACGGGGTCCTATTGGGTGTCGGCGTCCCCCGTCCCGCTGCCGAAGGGGTCCTGGGTGTCCACGTCCCCCGTCCCGCTGCCGGTGCTGGGGGGGCCCTGGGTGTCCACGACGTCCCCCATTTTGGTGCCGGTGCCGGTGCCGGCAGGGGGGTCCTGGAGTCCCCCACTGTCGGCGTCCCCCACGGTGGCCTGTGTGTCGACGTCCCCCGGCCCCCCGCTGCCTTGGTGTTGGGGGGGTCCCGGGTGTCGGCGTCCCCCGTCCCACTGCCGGGGGGGTCCTCCTGGGTGTCTTCGTCCGCCGCGGTGGCCTGTTTGTACAGAGCGTAGACGCGGAGCATCTCCTCGTCCTCGTCCACTGGCTTAGCCTTCAGCGGCTTCACCTCCGCGTCGAACTTAGCCAGGTGTCTGATCCAAGTGTCAGACATGATAGCACGCCTTATATAAGTATACCTATAAGTATGAGTATTATTATTATTATCCTGAAGCTCTGTTCAAAAGGTCAGCTTATATACAGCTGCGGATGTGTTCATCGCGACGTATTGATGATGTGTTATGCTCTGGTCAGCCCATTTTGGCCGGGAACCCCTTTTATGTTAATACTTTAGCAATTTTTCATAGAAATAATGTGCATTGGTTCCATTCATACACCATTGAGCTGCATTCAAAGCAGTTGTAAAATACTCTAATAAACAGATCCCTGCTTTTTGTTGCCATAGAGACACGGTGTCTCTCAGAATGATGGCTACAATAACATATAAAATGGTAAATGGTGCATTTATCCAAAGCACTTTACAACGTGCATTACATTCACACACACACACCAATGGCAGAAGAAACCACCATGCAAGGCACCAACCAGCTCACCAGGAGCGGTTAGGGGTTCAGTGCCTTGCTCAAGGACACGACAGTAACCCAAACCTCAAACCTTTCGTTTCCCAAAGTGACCACTCTACCCGATGAGCCACTGCTACCTCTTCATGACATGATTTAGTGTTATTTTATTTTTTGAGGGGCGCTATAGCCACTCCTATATACAGGTTTAACCCATTCTGACCTGAGATCAGATTCATACGAGGTTTCCACGGGACACACACTGGTCTGATTAACCCATTCTGACCTGAGATCAGATTCTAAAAATGTCAGTCGTTCTTCGAATTTTTCAAAAATAGCAGACCTACAAGCTCGTATCGCGCCACTCGGTGGCGCGATATGAGCTTGTAGATCTGCTATTTTTCAATAGCTAAAGCATAACATGATGCTAACACCAAAATGGGTGCCCGGTCAGAATGGGTTAATGTTTGTTTTTAGTTTATTTTTTTTAAACGCCATTGACAATGAAGGGAAAATGTACGTCATATTGTCGCTCATTACGTCATATTGTCTCTTTATCGTTAATGGCGTTTAATGTTTGTGTTGGCACCGGTTGTTTTACATCACCATTGCATCACCTAATCAACATGAGTTATAGACTTGTCTTTAATATATTAGCGCCCCTCACTTCACGCGGGTGTGATTTTATTATTATTTCAGTCTCCTTGAGTTGCAGCAAGTCGTTTTCAAAGGAGGTTGACGTGATTGAAAGTGTTAAAGTCTTAATGTAAACTCACTACAGAAGGAGCGTTGACGTGATTGAAAGTGTTTAAGTCTTAATGTAAACTCACTACAGAAGGAGGGTTGACGTGATTTAAAGTGTTAAAGTCTTAATGTAAACTCACTACAGAAGGAAGTTGACGTGATTGAAAGTGTTAAAGTCTTAATGTAAACTCACTACAGAAGGAAGTTGACGTGATTTAAAGTGTTAAAGTCTTAATGTAAACTCACTACAGAAGGAAGTTGACGTGATTTAAAGTGTTAAAGTCTTAATGTAAACTCACTACAGAAGGAAGTTGACGTGATTTAAAGTGTTAAAGTCTTAATGTAAACTTACTACAGAAGGAAGTTGACGTGATTTAAAGTGTTAAAGTCTTAATGTAAACTCACTACAGAAGGAGGGTTGACGTGATTGAAAGTGTTAAAGTCTTAATGTAAACTCACTACAGAAGGAAGTTGACGTGATTGAAAGTGTTAAAGTCTTAATGTAAACTCACTACAGAAGGAAGTTGACGTGATTGAAAGTGTTAAAGTCTTAATGTAAACTCACTACAGAAGGAAGTTGACGTGATTGAAAGTGTTAAAGTCTTAATGTAAACTCACTACAGAAGGAGCGTTGACGTGATTGAAAGTGTTAAAGTCTTAATGTAAACTCACTACAGAAGGAGGGTTGACGTGATTGAAAGTGTTAAAGTCTTAATGTAAACTCACTACAGAAGGAGGGTTGACGTGATTGAAAGTGTTAAAGTCTTAATGTAAACTCACTACAGAAGGAAGTTGACGTGATTTAAAGTGTTAAAGTCTTAATGTAAACTCACTACAGAAGGAAGTTGACGTGATTTAAAGTGTTAAAGTCTTAATGTAAACTCACTACAGAAGGAGGGTTGACGTGATTGAAAGTGTTAAAGTCTTAATGTAAACTCACTACAGAAGGAAGTTGACGTGATTTAAAGTGTTAAAGTCTTAATGTAAACTCACTACAGAAGGAAGTTGACGTGATTTAAAGTGTTAAAGTCTTAATGTAAACTCACTACAGAAGGAGGGTTGACGTGATTGAAAGTGTTAAAGTCTTAATGTAAACTCACTACAGAAGGAGGGTTGACGTGATTTAAAGTGTTAAAGTCTTAATGTAAACTCACTACAGAAGGAAGTTGACGTGATTGAAAGTGTTAAAGTCTTAATGTAAACTCACTACAGAAGGAAGTTGACGTGATTGAAAGTGTTAAAGTCTTAATGTAAACTCACTACAGAAGGAGGGTTGACGTGATTGAAAGTGTTAAAGTCTTAATGTAAACTCACTACAGAAGGAGGGTTGACGTGATTGAAAGTGTTAAAGTCTTAATGTAAACTCACTACAGAAGGAGGGTTGACGTGATTTAAAGTGTTAAAGTCTTAATGTAAACTCACTACAGAAGGAAGTTGACGTGATTGAAAGTGTTAAAGTCTTAATGTAAACTCACTACAGAAGGAGGGTTGACGTGATTGAAAGTGTTAAAGTCTTAATGTAAACTCACTACAGAAGGAAGTTGACGTGATTGAAAGTGTTAAAGTCTTAATGTAAACTCACTACAGAAGGAAGTTGACGTGATTGAAAGTGTTAAAGTCTTAATGTAAACTCACTACAGAAGGAGGGTTGACGTGATTGAAAGTGTTAAAGTCTTAATGTAAACTCACTACAGAAGGAAGTTGACGTGATTGAAAGTGTTAAAGTCTTAATGTAAACTCACTACAGAAGGAGGGTTGACGTGATTTAAAGTGTTAAAGTCTTAATGTAAACTCACTACAGAAGGAGGGTTGACGTGATTGAAAGTGTTAAAGTCTTAATGTAAACTCACTACAGAAGGAAGTTGACGTGATTTAAAGTGTTTAAGTCTTAATGTAAACTCACTACAGAAGGAGGGTTGACGTGATTGAAAGTGTTAAAGTCTTAATGTAAACTCACTACAGAAGGAGGGTTGACGTGATTTAAAGTGTTAAAGTCTTAATGTAAACTCACTACAGAAGGAGGGTTGACGTGATTGAAAGTGTTAAAGTCTTAATGTAAACTCACTACAGAAGGAAGTTGACGTGATTGAAAGTGTTAAAGTCTTAATGTAAACTCACTACAGAAGGAGGGTTGACGTGATTGAAAGTGTTTAAGTCTTAATGTTTATTCGCTACAGTGCCTCATGTTTCTCAGTGGAAAAATCGTTAAACTTCAGGAAAGAAAATTAGCCCTCAGATTAATTCGGTGTGTTTTTTTTTCCCAGAGTAGCGGTCTGGCGGACATTGGGGTTGCTGTGCCAACCTCACAACCAATCAGGAAGATCCGCTGAAGCAGTGGAGGGGCCATGACTAACAAACCATTTAACCCATTCTGGGCGGGAACCCCTCTTGGTGTCATACTTTAGCTATTGAAAAATAGCAGATCTACAAGCTCATAGCGCGGCACTCTGTGCCGCGCTATGAGCTAGTAGGTCTGCTATTTTTTGAAAAATCGTGAAAATGTGGCACAAACCTTTGAATATATATTCTTTCAGAGCGAAAGTTTTTTAACTTCTTCCTGGTTCCTGGAACAACATATTTTCAGATGGGGGTCGGCGGCTGATTACACATAATTTTTGGGGGTCCTTGACATGAAATATTGAGCACCACTGATACAGAAACATGAGGTATTTCAGAAGAAAACTGTCAGGATTTAGAAGATTTTTTTTAAAATTTCGACGTCAGGCCTAAACGGTTTAAACAGCAAAGTGGGCGAGCCAGCTAGAGGATGTTCACGGGAGGATCGATATGGTGTACCGACCGGGCCCTGCAGGAGAAACAGGCCCGGTGTGATCAATAGATTACACACTGTGTGATCAATAGATTACACACTGTGTGATCAATAGATTACACACTGCTGCTCTCACAACGCCCAGAAGACGTCAAGGAAGATTCAAGCCGTTTCATTTCCAGAAGACTGTAGGGACTTTATAAGGGGGAAATATTCAGCTTGGAAATTAGCCCAGCAATATTTCACGAGAGAGAACACAACAGACACAATGTACGGTCAAAATATACAGCCTGCCCCACAGCAGTGTTACTTATACAGTAAATGATGATCACATTATCAATAATGAATATTTCAGTGTGGAACATTATGGAGAAAGATATTAACCCATTTTGACCTGGGAACGATTCTACAAAATGAATGTCTTCTAAATCCTGAAAGTTTTCTGGAAAAAAAAAACCATGTTTCTATGTCAGTCGTTCTCAAACATATCAAGGACCCCCAAGATTATCTGTAATTGGCCGCCGACCCCCATCTGAAAATATGTTGTTCCAGGGACCCCCCAGAAGCAAAGATTTGAGTTAAAAACCTTGGCTCTGAAAGAATATATATTCAAGGATTTGTGCCACATTTTCACAATTTTTCAAAAATATCAGACCTACAACTAGCTCTTAGCCCCGGCACTCGGTGCTTGTAGCTTGTAGATCTGCTATTTTTCAATAGCTAAAGTATAACAATGCTTAAAACACTAAAAGGGGTTCCGGCCCAAAATGGGTTAAGTACATTTAGATGCCGATACGCTTGTACTTTTACTACATGTTTAATATAGTGTGTCCGTGCGTGCACGTGTGTGTGTGTGTGTGTGTGTGTGTGTGTGCCTTCATGCACGCCTGTTGTGTTTCCACGTGGGTTGGCATCTATACTGTACACCCCGTGTTGGTGATTTAACCCATTCTGACCTGAGATCAGATTCATACGAGGTTTCCACTGGACACACACTGGTCTGATTAACCCATTCTGACCTGAGATCAGATTCTAAAAATGTCGATTTTTCAAAAACAGCAGACCTACAAGCTCGTAGCGCGCCACTCGGTGGCGCGCTATGAGCTTGCAGATCTGCTATTTTTCAATAGCTAAAGCATAGCGTAATGCTAACACCGAAAGGGGTGCCCGCCCAGAATGGGTTAAGAGCTCCCCAGCCGTGCTGGCGGTTCAAGGAGGCTTAATACACTTTTCATTATTCCTGTCAAAGCCACTGGGGAACAATTGATTATCATTATTATAGTATTATAGGAGTGATGCTATAGTGGAGGTAATTATACCAGGCAAAGAGATGATCTACTGCCATAATTAAAGAGAGCCAAGCAGTGTGGTCCCATAACCCACTGAGACCTGAGGACGGTTCTACACATGTCTTCTAAATCCTGACAGGTTTCTGGAAAAACCTCATGTTTCTATAATGTCAGTGGTTCTCACATTATTTCATGTTAAGGAATTATCTGTATTTGGCCACGAACCCCCCCCCCCCCTCCTTCTGAAAATGTGTTGTTTCAGGGACCCCCCATGCAGAAGCAAAGATTTGAGTTAAAAACGTTCACTGTGAAAGAATATATATTCAAAGATTTGTGCCACATTTTCACGATTGTTTCACATTTTCACCTACAAGCTCATAGCACGGCACAGAGTGCCACGCTATGAGCTTGTAGATCTGCTATTTCTCAATAGCTAAAGTATAACATAATGCTTTAAAAAACACCAATAGGGGTTCCCGCGCAGAATGGGATAAGGCAGTGCCTCACTTGAAATGACACTGAAAAAGTGTTTGTCTAAGTTTCAAAACGCCCACCTTTTACAAACAACTTAATCGCCAGTCAAATGATACGAGGTGGCAATTAAACTATAGGCCTTAATTGAAACGGATAATGACTAACGAAGCTATAATAACCTCTCTAGGCAGGTTTCTGCTCTGAAAGGCTGATGTACAGTATACTGTCCTGTATAAAGCATGTGGTTCTCATTCCCTAAGGGGGTCCTTGAAGGGGTTCCGATTAAGCCAATTAAGCTCAATGATGAATCATTTGTAACCATGATGTGAAGTGTTATTCATAGTATGGATTCATCGGTGGTGAGGTCACGGTGACCACCGAACTACAACATGACGTCACTGAGGTGACCACCGAACTACAACATGACGTCACTGAGGTGACCACCGAACTACAACATGACGTCACTGAGGTGACCACCGAACTACAACATGACGTCACTGAGGTGACCACCGAACTACAACATGACGTCACTGAGGTGACCACCGAACTACAACATGACGTCACTGAGGTGACCACCGAACTACAACATGACGTCACTGAGGTGACCACCGAACTACAACATGACGTCACTGAGGTGACCACCGAACTACAACATGACGTCACTGAGGTGACCACCGAACTACAACATGACGTCACTGAGGTGACCACCGCACTACAACATGACGTCACTGAGGTGACCACCGAACTACAACATGACGTCACTGAGGTGACCACCGAACTACAACATGACGTCACTGAGGTGACCACCGAACTACAACATGACGTCACTGAGGTGACCACCGAACTACAACATGACGTCACTGAGGTGACCACCGCACTACAACATGACGTCACTGAGGTGACCACCGAACTACAACATGACGTCACTGAGCCGCGGTGAAGAGCAAACCACCGCCACCGCCCCAGCCCTTCTCTCTGTTTTTCACAGAGAATCCTAAATGCACATACACAGTAAAACCCTGTATGTGTTTAACACGAGGGCATACAAACCTTTTGACAGTCCATTGGTGGAGTTGCAAAATAATGTAGCTAGAATTAATTGCAAGGATGGATCTGCAAATTAATTTGGGCGGCCAAACCTGGCCACCGTCCGTCCCTCTGTTGCATTTGAACGATGGGGAGAAGATAGACGAGGACATTAAACATGCAGACACAATTAGGAGGTCTGTTTGCCCACAGGCTATCTAGTATCTACTCTACTGTATCTGCTCTCTTGGTTAGTTTGTTCTGAATCTAACGGTCAACTACAAAACTACAGCTTTGACAGACAGTACAAAACTACAGCTTTGACAGACGGTACAAAACTACAGCTTTGACAGACGGTACAAGGCTATCATTAATAAAACTACAGCTTTGACAGACGGTACAAAACTACAGCTTTGACAGACGGTATACAAGGCTATCATTAATAAAACTACAGCTTTGACAGACGGTATACAAGGCTATCGTTAAGTGGGGTGGGGACAGTCAGTTTGTCTGCTCTCCAATTATTATCACCGTATCGTGTGTTTGACAAATCCTTTGTTCAAAGGATTCCAGATGGTTTTGTCACACTGACTGTAGCCTCTACACTTTGCAATCGAGGCACTCGTATCCAGAGTAACACGTACATCCGAGTGGTTCGAACCCTGGTCACTCGTATCCAGAGTAACACGTACATCCGAGTGGTTCGAACCCTGGTCACTCTCATCCAGAGTAACACGTACATCCGAGTGGTTCGAACCCTGGTCACTCGTATCCAGAGTAACACGTACATCCGAGTGGTTCGAACCCTGGTCAACAAACGACAGGTAAATAATAGTCACATTATTGAAAAGAAAACAATGTAGTGCTTCAAAGAAACTAGGATAACTAGGTAAACATCAAACCTACTGTAGTATCTGTATAGACAACATACAATGTGAACAAGTAATCAACATATACATCATGGTAGTATAACCATAATATTGTGACAAGAAAGGATAGGATCTGCTGATGAGCTATAGGGGTGCGAGTGAGAGGTGAGTTTTCAAACTGCAGCAGAGAAAATGATGTGGAGTGAGTGAAGTTCTTATTCTCATATAGGCTACGCTACGGCATGTTGTTCATTAGGGCATCAGGGCCATCAATTCAATTCAATTCAACTGGCATGACGTTTTACAAGTGTTGCCAAAGCACAATCACAGATATGACAAACAACATAATATCAATGACATAAATTAAATAAAGCAGGTGGTGCAGAAAATAAAACATGGCATACTGCAGTGTATATGCCACTACTGGTTGTCCCTTTTCTTGTGACAGGAATTGACATATTTTGCAGCCAAAACGGCACATTCTTTCTGTTCCCCCAGAATGAGTGGTAATTTTTCCCTTTCTGTCATATTTGTTTCAAATTTTGGGAAGAACTCCTCTCTAATATTTGTGTCGTTTTTACATTGTGTTAAGAAGTGTAACTCTGTCTCTATAGCTCCGTCATCACAGTGTGTAGTTTTTACATTGTGTTAAAAAGTGTAACTCTGTCTCTATAGCTCCGTCATCACAGTGTGTAGTTTTTACATTGTGTTAAGAAGTGTAACTCTCTGTCTCTATAGCTCCGTCATCACAGTGTGTAGTTTTTACATTGTGTTAAGAAGTGTAACTCTGTCTCTATAGCTCCGTCATCACAGTGTGTCGTTTTTACATTGTGTTAAGAAGTGTAACTCTGTCTCTATAGCTCCGTCATCACAGTGTGTAGTTTTTACATTGTGTTAAGAAGTGTAACTCTGTCTCTATAGCTCCG
The DNA here is from genome assembly GCF_963924005.1 of Protomyctophum bolini. Lineage (NCBI taxonomy): Eukaryota > Metazoa > Chordata > Actinopteri > Myctophiformes > Myctophidae > Protomyctophum > Protomyctophum bolini. The sequence goes on from NC_137883.1 coordinate 33,668,793, forward strand.
TCATCACAGTGTGTAGTTTTTACATTGTGTTAAGAAGTGTAACTCTGTCTCTATAGCTCCGTCATCACAGTGTGTAGTTTTTACATCGTGTGTGAAGTGTAACTCTGTCTCTATAGCTCCGTCATCACAGTGTGTAGTTTTTACATTGTGTTAAGAAGTGTAACTCTGTCTCTATAGCTCCGTCATCACAGTGTGTAGTTTTTACATCGTGTGTGAAGTGTAACTCTGTCTCTATAGCTCCGTCATCACAGTGACAGCACAGCCTCTCCTCTCTGGGCAGCCAGGTCTGTCTGTGTCTGCCCTTCTCTATTGCCAGACTATGATCACTCAGTCTGTACATTGTCAAAGTCTTTCTCAGGTTTTTATCAGTTACTGTGGTTAGGTATAGTCTGCCACAGTATACTGTCTGTTTAGAGACAAATATGTTTCTAGTTTGTGTTGTGATTTCGTGTGTGAGTTCGTTCCAATATGTGATGTATTTATCATTTTCTTTAGTTATAATTTGGTTGGGTCTAATCTCCTGAGTGATAGTGTAGCTGCATCATCGTTTGATTCGTTGCAGAGAGCTGATCAAGTGAGCGAGCGGTTCTGAGTTCACATCATGGCCTCCGCCATGTGCAGCAACTCACTATCGGCCACAAATCAGCAAATAGGAGGCAGCGTCTCAGCCGAGTCGGTGCTACGTCGTGAGCTATAGGAACGACTTTGAAGACAAGTGAGGTTGGTTTATTTAATTATTGTGTCCTGGTGATGATGAAATGGGAGCAACGTAATGACTTGATTAATTCCCCCCTTTATCATCGCGGTGAGCACAAAGAGTAATTACCAAACCCACACCACTTGGTGAAACCACACATCAATCAAATTAGGAGCACCGGCTTCCGTTCGGCGTGCAGTCACTTCCAAACAGAACAGATTAGCTCCCATTCCCTCAGACTCAGAGTCCTGGCCAGGGAAGTGTTTACCAGGAGAACGGTATATGTACCCCACCATGCACTCTGAGCTAAAGGTCACTCATGGTGATTGTAAATGTTCTGGAACATGGGAACAATCTTAACCCATTTAGACCTGACATCAACATTTAAAACAATGTCTTCTAAATCATGACAGTTTTCTGAAAAGACCTCATGTTTCTATATCAGTCGTTCGTTCTCAAACATTTTCATGTCAATCAAGGACCCCCAAAAATATATGAAATCGGCTGCCGACCCCCCATCTGAAAAATATGTTGTTCCATCCAGGGACCCCCCCCCCCCCCCCACCCCGCCCAGAAGCAAAGATTTGAGTTAAAAAAAACGTTCGCTCTGAAAGAATATAATATCCAAAGACTTGCACTATACATTTTCACGATTTTTCAAAGTAGCTTGTAGATCTGCTATTTTTTCAATTAGCTAAAGTATAACACAATGCTTTATTTAAAACACCAAAAAGGGGTTTCCCGGACAGAATGGATTAATGGAAATCGTGTCTGTGCAATTACAGTTGAAGGGTTGAGCAGAGCGACGCAGCAGTCGCGGGGCTCCAGTGAATTAATCTGCCCGTGAGCAGTTCATTAATTCATTACGCTCTTAACAATATGCAGCAGCTCGCTGGCTAATTCTGAGTGGTTGGGTCTTAACCCATTCTGACCCGAGATCAGATTCTAAAAAAATGTCTTCTAAATCCTGACAGTTTTCCATTCTGACCCGAGATCAGATTCTAAAAAATGTCTTCTGAATCCTGACAGTTTTTCTGAAAAAGCTATGTTTCTATGTCAGTCGTTCTTCGATTTTTTAATAGCTAAAGCATTAACATGATGCTATAACACCAAAAGGGGTTCCCGCTTAAAATGGGTTAATGGACATTCTGTAAATGCCAGGCTCATGATGAGGTGTCAATTAAACACAACATGACACAATAATTTATGCTCCAAGCGTAATCCTGGTGCAGCGGGTTAATCAAAGTAATCGATTTAATAATAATAACAAATCACACCTGTGTGAAGTGAGGGCCATACTCTTGTCACCGTAGAAATTTACAGTACATATTTGTACATATTTGTCACCAGATTTGACTGAGAGTGAGAACCTGCCATCGCGCAAATTACAGCTTTTCTCCTTTTTTTCAAAATGAGTTAATAGCACAGGCAGACTCTTCACATACTAGAGCATGTCTGAAATAAGTGTCAGGGCTGAAATCGACATGTAAATATGAAATAAATGCTTAAAGATGTAGCTACTGTAGGTGTAACGTTAGAGACCACAGAAGACATGTAAATATGAAATAAATGCTTAAACATGTAGCTATGGTGTAATGTTAGAGACCACAGAAGACATGTAAATATGAAATAAATGCTTAACCATGTAGCTATAGGTGTAATGTTAGAGACCACAGAAGACATGTAAATATGAAATAAATGCTTAAACATGTAGCTAGGTGTAATGTTGGAGACCACAGAAGTGAACCTTTTCAAGCCTGTTTTCTCAACTCGCTGTTTCTCTGCCAGACATTACTCTATAAGCCATATCTCCAAAACTGGTGGGTCAAACTGAACAACCAATATGTCAATTTGAAGCTATGATTCCCTGCTTTCACATGACATGAAAAAAAAAACGAAGGGTCCCTGGAACAACATATTTTCAGATGGGAGGCATATTACATATACATTTTGGGGTTCTTGACATGAAATATTGAGAACCACCGATGCAGAAACATAAGGTTTTTCAGAAAACTGTCAGGCCGAAATGGGTTAAACCACTTAAATAATGATCATGATATTGATTTGAAGTCATATCGCCCATGGGGCATATATACTGTAGTAATGTACAGTAAATTAATTCACGCTGAGGTTTGGCATTTGCCCTTAGCAGCAATTCACATGTAGCTGAAACGGTTAAGTGGCTTACAGTGAAGGACGGGTTCGAGGGGAAGGGGAGTGGAATCGATACAGGAGAGGGAGAGAACTGCCAACTGTGACCTCCACACTCTCCCTCCCAACATGATGTCAGCTCATTGGGGGGCTTTAACCCATTCTGACCTGAGATCAGATTCATACGAGGATTCCACTGGACACACACTGGTCTGATTAACCCATTCTGACCTGAGATCAGATTCTAAAAATGTCAGTCGTTCTTCGATTTTTCAAAAATAGCAGACCTACAAGCTCGTAGCGCGCCACTCGGTGGCGCGCTATGAGCTTGTAGATCTGCTATTTTTCAATAGCTAAAGCATAACATGACGCTGACACCAAAACGGGTTCCCGGTCAGAATGGGTTAACCCATTTAAGACCCGAAATGTCTTCTAAATCATGACAATTTTCTGAAAAAGACCTCATGGAAAGTCTAACAGGAGTTTCCTGTAATATACACATCCATATTCCACGCTTTTTGCGCAGTGTTATAGCGCGGCACTCGGTGCTTGTAGATCTGCTATTTTTCAATAGCTTAAAGTATGACATAAATGCTTAAAACACCAAAAGGGGGTTCCCGCCTAGAATGGGTTAACCATGACACTTCGACCAGTGAACCTGGACGTTGCCACGAGATGCTCAGACGGTTTGGGAGATGAAAAGTCCTGCTGTTTGGAGTTCATGGAGAACGCAGCTCGTTATAAGAGGAAACACCAAAGCTACATCAACAACAAGGCCGCCTCAAATCAGAGAGAGATGCGTTCGTTCGTTCGCTCGCTATAGCTGGTTCTCGTGAACTTCAGAGAACATTCTCGGTGAGTAAACTTTTTCTCCAGCATCTCTCTCTCTTCACTATAGTCGTTGAATTGACGACTCTGCAGCTAAATTGGCTCTCCAGAGCTATGCTAATGAGAGGCTGTCAAGGGCAAGCCGAGTGATGAAGTCTTTTGGAAAATACATTCAGCGTCTATAGCCCCTTGAATCGCTGCTTAACCCATTCTGGGCGAGAACCACTTTTTAGTGTTTAAAGCATTAAGTTATGCTTTCTTTAGCTATTGAAAAATAGCAGATCTACAAGCTCATAGCGCGCCACCAAGTGGCGCGCTACGAGCTTGTAGGTCTGCTATTTTTGAAAAGTTGTGAAAATGTGGTGCAAATCTTTTGAATATATATTTCAGAGCGAACATTTTTAACTAAAAATATTAGCTTCTGGGTGGGGGGTCCCTGGAACTACATATTTTAAGATGGGGGGGGGGGGGTCCGTGGCCCAATAGAGATAATTCTGGGGGTCCTTGACATGAAAAATGTTGAGCACCACTGACATTAGAAACATGGGGTTTTTGAGAAAACGATTAGGATTTAAAGAAGCCTTTTCTTTTAAATCGACATCAGTCCAGAATGGGTTAAAGGCCTCGGTTGACTTTAGAGGCTTCTCTGTTTGATTCAGAGCATGCAGGGCTGCTCTTTGTTAGGTGGTTGAATATATTTAATTCATAGGACGATACTGTAATCATTCTGGATAATCACTTGAACCCTCTATACAGCGTCACTATTATAAGGTTCTTCGTGTGAGCAAAATGTTTGGGTCGTTTGAACGATGGCTGCAAATTATTTACGTTTACGTTTTGTTTACGGTGGCCGTGATGAGTCGACTATCCGTGTGTGAATGAATAAAATGGCCTATTCATGCGCTTGACATTTTCCCCAAGTCCAAATTCAGTGTTATTCAAGCCTGAAGAGTGTTGTGCATCTATACTGTTACTGTATCTACTACCAATACCATTAACATCGAGTGACTGCAGTTTCTACCAGCAGTGAAGAAACCCATTCTGGGCGGGAACCCCCTTTTGGTGTTTTAAAGCATTATGTTATACTTTAGCTATTGAAAAATGTTTCTCTTCCAAGCAGAAAACAAAGGGATTTCCAACGCAGGCTTTTTAACACATTCTGAACGGGAACCCATTTTGGGGTTTAGCATCATGTTATGCTTTAGCTATTGAAAAATAGCAGATCTACAAGCTCGTAGCGCGCCACCGAGTGGCGCGCTACGAGCTTGTAGGTCTGCTATTTTTTTTTAATCGAAGAACGACTGACATCTTTAGAATCTGATCTCAGGTCAGAATGGGTTAATCAGACCAGTGTGTGTCCAGTGGAAACCTCGTATGAATCTGATCTCAGGTCAGAATGGGTTAAAAGACTGTGCCCTGCATGGTGAACTCTGGGTACACTGAGTGAATGGCCCCCACCCCCCTCCCCCTGACTCTCGCTTGCCCACATGGCCCTGTGAAAATGCCAACGACCTGGCTGGCACTGCCCGCCGTCACCCCCCCCCCCCCCCCCCCCCCCCCGCTGATGAGGTCAAAAGAAGCAACTATATTAAAATTCAGCAGCTAAAAATACACGGATGTTATATCGTAAATCCTTCACCCCGGGATTGTTAACCCATTCTGACCTGAGATCAGATTCATACGAGGTTTCCACTGGACACACACTGGTCTGATTAATCCATTCTGACCTGAGATCAGATTCTAGAAAAATGTCAGTCGTTCTTCGATTTTTCAAAAATAGCAGACCTACAAGCTCGTATCGCGCCACTCGGTGGCGCGATATGAGCTTGTAGATCTGCTATTTTTCAATAGGTAAAGCATAACATGATGCTAACACCAAAATGGGTGCCCGGTCAGAATGGGTTAACATTTAAAATGGCGGCTTTTTGCTGCTCTTTCACACACACAATAAAGCTTACGGGCTCCTCCGATTGCATGCCTTTCCTCTCTAAATCAAGTCGGGGGGTGATTAGCAGCAGAAAAGAGAAGAGAGAAAAGAACCAGAGGCATGAGGGTTGGCTGGGTTTAATTAGCGCCTCGCGACAAACGCTTCCTCCTCCAAGCACTCCATCCTGTCTGGAGGGGGATGTTGAGGATGGCGCTGCTATAATGCATATGTGGCTCCATGTGTCTAATTAACACATTTACACCTGAGGACGATTCCATAATGTCATCGAAATCTTGACAGTTTTCTCTTTTTTTTTAATAATTTTTATCCCACGATTTTGTAACCCATTTTTCACCCCTGTGTCAATCATCTAATGTGATCCTGGGCTCTACACACCCTCCGCCAACCTAGTCCCCATATATGGGGGACAAGGGGAGACCAACCTAGTCCCCATATATGGGGGACATGGGGAGACCAACCTAGTCCCCATATATGGGGGACAAGGGGAGAGCAACGGACTTGAACTCATGCTTCCTTCATGCCCGAGTGTCCAAGTTGCTCCTTTACACCTGACAGGGGGGAGTTTCCCTGGTTGGACGTAGCGCGTGGAAGGAACACGTTATTCCAACCAGTTCCTTTCCCCTCCATCAGGCGCCCTGGCTGGCCAGGGGGAGGCAGTTTAGTGACCAGGATTACTGCATGTTTTTTGTGAGGGTACCTACCCTATAGGGGACACGGGGAGAACATGCAAACTCCACACAGAAAGCTAACCCCGCCTCGGGTATGGGCACTGATTACGCGGAGGAGGTTCTCAAACTATTTCATGTCAAGGACCCCCAAAAAATTATATGTAATTGGCGGCCGACCCCGATCTGAAAATATGTTGTTCCAGGGACCCTGCATCGGAAGGAACAAACTCGAGTTAAAAACGTTCGCTCTGAAAGAATATATTCACGATTTTTCTAAAATAGTAGACCTATACAAGCGTGGCACTTAATTGGTGCCGCACTATGAGCTTGTAGATCTGCTATTTTTCCTCGATGCACGTCCCACTGGGAGGAGACCCCGGGGCATCTGGTTAGCACTCTGGTGAAAGCTGTTGCCCTGCGACCAGACTACGGATAAGCGGTTGAAGATGGATGCAGATTTGACCCATACTGTACATGCAGCCACAATATTTGTCACTTCTTGTATCTTAAGTCATGGCTTCCACTGGAGGAACAGAGGTTACACGCCTAAACCTTCCACTGGAGGAACAGAGGTTACACACCTAAACCTTCCACTGGAGGAACAGAGGTTACACGCCTAAACCTTCCACTGGAGGAACAGAGGTTACACGCCTAAACCTTCCACTGGAGGAACAGAGGTTACACGCCTAAACCTTCCACTGGAGGAACAGAGGTTACACGCCTAAACCTTCCACTGGAGGAACAGAGGTTACACGCCTAAACCTTCCACTGGAGGAACAGAGGTTACACGCCTAAACCTTCCACTGGAGGAACAGAGGTTACACGCCTAAACCTTCCACTGGAGGAACAGAGGTTACACGCCTAAACCTTCCACTGGAGGAACAGAGGTTACACGCCTAAACCTTCCACTGGAGGAACAGAGGTTACACGCCTAAACCTTCCACTGGAGGAACAGAGGTTACACGCCTAACCCCCCCCCAGGGGAGGTCACGTCTGCACCTTTACCTTCCAACACATTCACGATAATGGAATAATTCACTTGCCCTTGAGTTCTCCCACCGTGCGCACGCACACACACACACACACACACACACACACACACACACACACACACACACACTTCTTATTGGGTCACCGGCAAATTGAATGAACCTCCTTTCCATAAAAAGGTAATGGACTCCCTATGATGGCCCACTAAATAACATCGACGGAAGGGGAGGTGAGATGAGCCAATTTATTAGCCGTCTTGGAGGAGGCGCTGCGCGGCGCGGTGCGGGGAGGGGAGGGGAGGGGGGGGGGGGGAGGGGAGGGGAGGGGAGGGGAGGGGAGGGGGAGGTAGGTCAGCGTCGCATTGATCACTTTGCTTCCCCCGAAAGGGAAATGATAATGATGTACCAACATGGACCTGAGGTCACCTCCAGCCCTGACAAACAGAAAGCCCCAGAAAGCCTCAGAAAGCCTCCGGGGACATCAGGTCTACGTGACCATCTTATAGTGCAACGTCGTTGTTCTGGGGATGAATCTAAAGCTGCTGCTTATAATGTCTTAACCCATTCTGACATGAGATCAGATTCATACGAGGTTTCCACTAGGACACACACTGGTCTGATTAACCCATTCTGACCTGAGATCAGATTCTAAAAATGTCAGTCGTTCTTCGATTTAAAAAAAAATAGCAGACCTACAAGCTCGTAGCGCGCCACTCGGTGGCGCGCTACGAGCTTGTAGATCTGCTATTTTTCAATAGCTAAAGCATAACATGATGCTAACACCAAAACGGGTTCCCGGTCAGAATGGGTTAATGTCGTTCACAATGAAAGTCCAGGCTGGCCTATAAGCCTCGTTATGACCCCGAGGACAATTCCAAAAACATCTACAACCTGGTGAAGACGGAATAACAACGGGCGAGGAGTTTCTTCTGTCTTATAAAAGTCCAGTCAGCAGCACTATACAATCACTATACAGTACACTACAGTACAATCACTTATTAGCAGCAGAGAGAGAAGTGGGCGGAGGGAACATATAGGCCAGTCGCTTGATTGTTCTCGCATGGCTATAGAATAATAATAATATATAAGATAACGTTATTTCTAAATCGCTTTTCAAATCAACAAGGTCCAAGAGCCATGAAGAGGCTCTGGCCGAGGCGCACGCACGCACGCACGCAACGCAACGCAACGCAACGCACGCACGCACGCACGCACGCACACACGCAACACAACGCAACGCAACGCAACGCACACACACTGCCTTGCATGTTTGACACAGACGTGAAACGAAAGTGGCAAGCTGGCAAGGGACGTGGCGCGAGAACTGTGCCTCCATCTGCCCATGAGCCACACACACACACACACCTGGCAGGTGGCGAGGACATGGCAGCTTCCTCTGGGACAGATATAGCCCCGGTGCCACGCTGGCTGGCTGGCAGAGCAGAGATCCGTCCTGTAGACTCATACCTGTTCATACAGGTTTGTTCCGTTAGCGTATAGAGCAGCATAACAGCATAGCAGGGGGACATGCAGCTCAAACCACACACAGGTGACGAGAACATGAGAAAGTGCTAGGAAATGGTGACGCCATGCGTTGTGTGACACATTGTGAGTACTATATTTTGGTTTCAGCGTCTATAGCCAACCGTCAGAATGAAATAGAACAGTGCTCATCTTGCAGCGATCTTGGTGCTGACTGAGCCCAAACTGTTAACCCATTTTGGGGCGGCCGGGAACCCCCTTTGGTGTTTTAAGCATTATGTTATGCTTTAGCTATTGAAAAATATAGAAGATCTACATAGCGCGGCACCGCGCTACGAGCTTGTATAGGTCTGCGATTTTTGAAAAATCTTTCAGAGCGAACATTTTTCACTCAAATGTTTTTCTTCTGAGGGGTTCCTGGAACAACATATTTTTCAGATGGGGGGTCGGCGGGCAATTACAAATAATCTTGGGGGTCCATGACATGAAAATGTTTGAGAACGACTGACATAATAGAATCATGAGGGTTTTTCAGAAAACTGTCAGGATTTAAGAAGATAATTATTTGTAGAATGGTTCCCAGGTCTAAAATGGGTTAAACTAACAGATATCATGAGGAAACGCAAAGGCTCGTAATGCTCCAAGTATTCATTCACAATCACAATTCAGCATATATAGCCAACTCTGTCTGCTTATAGACAATATAGGGAATACATTTTTGATTAAATATTCGCACGTAGCACTCACTTACTATTGGAGAATACACCTCTCCAGGGTGGCTCAGTGTAAATACTGACTGTATGTAATCTCACTTCAATACATTTTCTACTGATATCAATCATTTAACAAAATATTGATTTAACCCATTCTGGACGGGAAGGTGTTTGAAGCATTATGTGATACTTTAGCTGTTGATCGTGGCACAGAGTGCCGCGCTACGAGCTTGTGTAGGTCTGCTTTTTTCTTTTTTGCGAAAATGTGGCACAAATCTTGTGATTTAAAATCGTTCAGAGTGAACGTTTTTAAATCAAATCTTTGCTTCAGGGGGGAGTCCCTGGAACTACATAATTTCAGATGGGGGTCCGCGGTCAAATTCAGATAATTCTCTGGGGGTCCTTGACATGAAAAAGGTTGAGAACGACTGAAATAGAAACATTGGGCATTGGGTGGCCGAACGGTTTGCAGAGCGGTCTTGATACCGGAAGGTCGCTAGTTCGTATCCCGGACCGGCATGTTAAAATTACCACCGCTGAAGTGCCCTTGAGCAAGGCATTGAACCCCTACCATGAAATGTTCTATGAGCAGGGCCTGGCTGTAAACAAGTTCTTGAGTTTAGTCCGTTACCCTGCAGGGTAAACATATTATAGTACCTTTCCTTTCCTTTTTGGGTTTTTGTGAAAGACATTTTCAGGTCTAATAAATACTGCATCACAGTTGTATATGCCACTGCCTGCCATAATATAGTCGCATCCACGTCCGTCTAGACTCATAATGTATAATTATGTAAAGAGTGAAGGCTTTGAGGTCACCGTGACCTCAGAGTGCCCGATACGTCCATCATCCTTCAGTGCAAAATGGATGTCTTATTTATTTTATCTCATTATTTTTTGCCAAATTCCCTCAAGATGTTCCAGAGATAACGAGGCTGCAAATAATGCCCTTGACCTTCCGATCGATCAATTCATTCTCATCCGACGGGGAAAGAGAGCTTGTATCTCCACGGGACTTAATTCACCTGTATATTAAAAAAGGTCAAATAAAAATGAATAACTTCCTCGAGACCAAGTGGCATTTTTGTGCCAGATGCAGTGTTGATTTTGACAGTACATTTTGATTTGGTTTGAGTCATAGTCTTTGGAGTTAGGGTCCATTTGGTTCCATTTGTATACTCTCTCAGAGTGGGCGGGAACCCCTTTTGGTGTTAGCATTATGTCATGCTTTAGCTATTGAAAAATAGCAGATCTACAAGCTCATAGCGCGCCACCGAGTGGCGCGCTACGAGCTTGTAGGTCTGCTATTTTTGAAAAATCGAAATACAACTGACATAGAAACATAGCTTTTTCAGAAAACTGTCAGGACATTTATAGAATCGTTCCCAGGTCAAAATGGGTTAACATTGATTTTACAATAATAAATAGGGGGTCCCGGAGATAGAAATGTCATTAAATGGGGGTTCTGTAGAATAATGCATGTCAAACATGGGGGAATCCTTGGAATGAAACAGGTTGAGAATCACTGCTTTAGAGAGACGTACACCTCTTCCCTGGCATATCTTTTCAAACGGGGGTCCACGGGCTAATTAGTGTCAATTTGGGGGTCCTTGACATGCATGAAAAGGTTTGGGAACCACTGATTTAGAGTATAATATAGCAAACACTTATAACCACAGGGCTGAGTTGATACTTTAACAACTCATGTGTCCATCACTCCACAATGGAAAGAGGGGACGGGGGGGGGGGTGTCCTCACTTCACTTTATCCCATTTAGAACTGACGTCGATTCTACCAAATGTCTTCTAAATCCTGACAGTTTTCTGAAAAACCCTCATGTTTCTATGTGTCAGTGGTGCTCAACCTCTTTCATGTCAAGGACCCCCAGAATTATCTGTATTTGCCCGCTGACCCCCTCTGAAAATATGTTGTTCCAGGAACAACACCCCCACCCAGAAGCAAAGATTTGAGTTAAAAACGGTCACACTGAAAGATATTCAAAGATTTGCGCCACATTCTCACGATTCTTCAAAAATGGCAGACCTACAAGCTCATAGCGCCTATGAGCTTGTAGATCTGCTATTTTTCAACAGCTAAAGCATAACGTAATGCTTAAAACGCCAAAAGGGGTTCCCGACTTCCCGTTTCCAAAATGGGTTAATATACTCTTTATTATTTCATGAGTGATGGGAACCCTGTGAAGTTATAGTTTCATGGCCATAACGTAGGCTTTTTGAATAATTCACGGGCTGTTTTGCAAAACAGCAAAAGCCGTCATAAACAAAGCCTGATTTATAGGCCATACTGTCGTACGGCAGAGTCGTATATATTTAATGCGACTTTGCGAGCTAACCCGAGCTTGTAGATCGACTATACGTTCGGCAGGCAACAGGCAAACGGGAGACTGAAGTGATAATTATGTGGAACATATACTGGTCTCTCCACTCCCACTCCCAATCCACTCGCAATGCCAGCTTAATTACCCTCATAATATATCCAGATCTTGTCAGGATTCTCCTCTCTCTCTCTGTGTCTCTCTCTCTCCTCCACCAGTGTGTCTACTGGCCCATTGAGTTACATTCTCCTTGTCATGGCTGGGGGGGGGGGGTGCAAAGCCTGCTATGTTTACTGGCACACAAATTAGTGTGGAAAGTCTATAGACTTTCCAGCTCGTTACAGTGGAGTGAGTGGCAGCGATGGGGAGATAGGGGTGGGGTGGCAGGGTCCCCAATCTGTTGTTCCCCCCCATCCAAATATGTGTAGCTGTCTGGACAGGTGTGCGTGTGTGTGTGTGTGTGTGTGTGTGTGTGTGTGTGTGTGTGTGTGTGTGTGTGTGTGTGTGTGTGTGTGTGTGTGTGTGTGTGTGTGTGTGTGCATGTGCACAGACACACTGTTAGGACTAGGGATTATTCCATGCACTGAGATCGAGCTTCCAAAGGAAGTTGGCGAATAATTGGAGGCAGGGAGAGAGAGAAGTGTGTGCGGTAAGCGCTGAAGGTCCTTAACCCATTCTGACCTGAGATCAGATTCTAAAAAAATGTCTTCTATGTCAGTCGCTCTTCGATTTTTCAAAAATAGCAGAACTACAAGCTCATAGCGCGCCACTCGGTGGCGCGCTATGAGCTTGTAGATCTGCTATTTTTCAATAGCTAAAGCACGACATGATGTTAACACCAAAACGGGTTCCCGTTCAGAATGGGTTAATACACGGCTGTCAAAGCCAATTTAAAATTAGCTTCAATATAGCTGTCGGGAGGAAACCATGCATTTTCAGAAAAAAACAACAAAAAAATAAGGTCTGCTATTTTTGAAAAATCGTGAAAATGTGGCGCAAATCTTTGAATATATATATATTCTTTCAGAGCGAATGTTTTTAACTCAAATCTTTGCGAACTGCATATTTTCAGATGGGGGGTCGGCGGCCAATTACATATATTTTTGGGGGGTCCTTGACATGAAAATGTTTGAGAACCACTGACATAGAAACATGGGTTTTTCAGAGGAACTGTCAGGATTTAGAAGACATTTGTAGAAATGTGGGTTAGTTTAGCCTACCAAAAATGTAATTTTTAACCCATTCTGGGCGGGAACCCATTTTGGTATTAGCATCGTGTTATGCTTTAGCTATTTAAAAATAGCAGATCTACAAGCTCGTAGCGCGCCACCGAGTGGCGCGCTACGAGCTTGTAGGTCTGCTATTTTTGAAAAATCGAAGAACGACTGACATTCTTTTAATCTGATCTCAGGTCAGAATGGGTTCATCAGACCAGTGTGTGTCCCGTGGAAACCTCGTATGAATCTGATCTCAGGTCAGAATGGGTTAACATATGAGGTTTGAACGTGCAGACAGACAGCAACAAGCTGCATGGGGGCAAAACAATAGTAAATAAAGGAGCAAAATAAAGTTGTTAATGCAATTTTTTCCTTTCTTTCTTACATCTTCTAGTGGATGTTCCCGCTCTAATTGGCTGATTAAATTTGAGCCATCTGACAATATCCTCTCAATTAAGCGAAGCTTGGAGACAGCCGCCGTTGTTGAGAAAGTGGCAGAATATGCCCGCTGTTGTTATGTTTTATGTCTCCTCTTGGAAAATAACGGAATCACTTCCGTCGTCCCTTCTGATTTGAAAATTAACTGCTGTTGTCGGCAGCAGCCAATCGTCATGTAGACATTGGACTGTCTAACTCTAACCCATCTCTATCAGTATAATAATGCTGATACTGTCTGCCAATTTACAATAGCTAAATAATAACGCTTAAAACACCAAAAGGGGTTCCCGTCCTGAATGGGTAAAAAGTGCAATAGACTCTGGATGCTATTAAAGAATGATATGTTCACAAAAAACATGCAGTAATCCTGGTCTCTAAACTGCCTCCCCCTGGCCAGCCGGGGCGCCTGATGGAGGGGAAAGGAACTGGTCAGAATAACGTGTTCCTTCCACGCCCTACGCTACGTCCAACCAGGGAAACTCCCCGCTGTCAGGTGTAAAGGAGCGACTTGGACACTCAGGCATGAAGGAAGCATGAGTTCAAGTCCGTTGCTCTCCCCTTGTCCCCCATATATGGGGACTAGGTTGCTCTCCCCTTGTCCCCCATATATGGGGACTAGGTTGCTCTCCCCTTGTCCCCCATATATGGGGACTAGGTTGGTCTCCCCTTGTCCCCCATATATGGGGACTAGGTTGCTCTCCCCTTGTCCCCCATATATGGGGACTAGGTTGGTCTCCCCTTGTCCCCCATATATGGGGACTAGGTTGGTGGAGGGTGTGTAGAGCCCAGGATCACATTAGATGATTGACACAGGGGTGAAAAATGGGTTACAAAATCGTGGGATAAAAAAATATATATATTTAAAAAATATATGTTATTAATATCATATAGAGGATATTATGACGAGTGAGACGAGACAAGAGGACATTGATTTGAGGACGACAGACGGACGGAAGACAGAGGTCAAAAAGGTCAGGGTTTAATACCTCTCTCCATGCATGTCGGGTTCAGTTCAGTGATATAGATACAGATATGATATGACAAAAGTCGATTTACAGCACATTAACATAATACTGTAATTCCGACGGTATTTTGAGTGGCAGAGACAAAGACTGTATATTCCTCCTCCTCCGTAGACTGCATATTAACCCATTCTGACCTGAGATCAGATTCATACGAGGTTTCCACTGGACACACACTGTTCTGATTAACCCATTCTGACCTGAGATCAGATTCATACGAGGTTTCCACTGGACACACACTGGTCTGATTAACCCATTCTGACCTGAGATCAGATTCTAAAAATGTCAGTCGTTCTTCGATTTTTCAAAAATAGCAGACCTACAAGCTCGTAGCGCGCCACTCGGTGGCGCGCTATGAGCTTGTAGATCTGCTATTTTTCAATAGCTAAAGCATAACATGATGCTATAACACCAAAACGGGTTCCCGTTCAGAATGGGTTAAGAACATGTAGGGGATTAAGATGCATTCAACCGTAATCCGCCACAGTACAGTACGACGAGGCGCACAGTAAAAAATCACCTCAATTTTAAATGTATCCATTTGTATAACCAACCGCTGAGAGTGTTTACAGTATAATGTAACCAATGTACGGGTCTATTGGGTACGGGTCTCAGAGTTAAACCAACGCCGAGGATTTATTTTGTGTGTGTATAATATATATATATATATATATATATATCCCTGTTGGAAGCTTCAAACATTGCCAGCGTCCTACAAACGAGCCGCCCACACACACACACACACACACACACACACACACACGCTGAACTCCAGACCCCCCCCCCGCCACACACACACACACACACACACACACACACAGTACAGTACAACCAGTACAGTAGTATACAGTATGGGTGTGACTTAATGTGAACTCCTATATGCGCCGTTTCACCCCCAGAGGGAACGGGCGAGAGAGAGAGAGAGAGAGAGAGAGAGAGAGAGAGAGAGAGAGAGAGAGAGAGAGGGGGGGATCAGGTCGCCAGAGGCTGCACAGCAGTACAGATACAGAGTCTAAGAGGAAAGGAAAGGTACCATGTTTACCCTGCAGGGTAACTGGACTAAAGCTCAAGAACTTGTTTACAGCCAGGCCCTGCTCATATAGAACATTTCATGGTAGAGGTTCAATGCCTTGCTCAAGGGCACTTCTTCAGCGGTGGTAATTTTAACGTGCCGGTCCGGGGATACGAACTAGCGACCTTCACGATATCAAGACCGCTCCGCAAACCGTTGGGCCACCACCGCTGCCTCTGAGAGAGGCATCCTGTGACTGAGATAAAGCAACAGAGTAATATAGTATATATAACCCATTCTGACCGGGAACCCGTTTTGGTGTTAGCATCATGTTATGCTTTAGCTATTGAAAAATAGCAGATCTACAAGCTCATAGCGCGCCACTCGTCTGCTATTTTTGAAAAATCGAAGAACGACTGACATTTTTAGAATCTGATCTCAGGTCAGAATGGGTTCATCAGACCAGTGTGTGTGTCCAGTGGAAACCTCGTATGAATCTGATCTCAGGTCAGAATGGGATAATATAGTACAGCGACACCAAAACTATAGCAGACAGAAGAAGAACATCACCGCCCCAACAGCAACAATGAACCATATAGTTAATTAATTATGGTTCTTAATATAATTCAAAAGGGATATCCCCACAGATAAGCCAATAGATAGCTTGCCAGATAGATTTAATCTAAGTGGTCAAATTCAAACAGAATCCATTCATCTGTTCATAAGCCCTGCAGCGTTCTACCTCCTTCTTGGCGGAAGGCCTAATTTCACCGTACTGTATGTAATATTGAGCCTCGTGTAATTCAGCCAAGTGAAAAATGCATTTTTTTCTTGCCTTCCTACGGTATAGCCGTAAGGCTCCGACGATGGAAATGTCCGTTGGTCTAGCAGCATCGTTTGGACAGGCCTGGGCCGTGTGGCTCAGCGGTCCAGGCCATACTGTACCATATAGTACAGTATGTAGGCCTACTATACATGGTACTCTTAGCCAGAGCAATTGGAACGCCACTCTAAGGTATCTATACCTGACATTTAGAGAATCCACCACTGTAAAATCTTCCTAATTTAAAGGAGAATTCCATGCTAGAAGGCTTTCTTACCTTTATTTGTAGTTGTTACGTCCCCACCAAAGAGGTCCAGGTTTTATTTTGTGCAAAAGTGCATTATTGTATTGGCTATTTCTAAGCCCTCAATGGGGGTTGGGTTTTTGTGCTAATTCGCTTATTTCCATCGAAATAAGTAATAAAGTGTGCCGCTTGGGATACTATCTACATTATGAAGAGAGGATATATACATTTATTTTTTTATTTTTGAGCGATGGAAATAAGCGAATTAGCACAACACCCCAATGCCCCATTCAATTCAATGCAATTCAATTCAATTCATTGAGGGCTTATGGCCAATAATGCACAATGCACTTTTTGCACAACATAACACCTGGACCTCTTTAGGTGGGGAACGTAACAACTATACAAATAAAAGGTAAGAAAGCCTTCTAGCATGGAATTCTCCTTTAACTGTTGTAACAGTGTATGAATGGAAGGTTCACGTGCTTCCATCTGTACACGGCAGGTATTATACTGTAGGGTTCATCTGTAGGCTACACGGCAGGTATTATACTGTAGGGTTCAGCTCCTGTGATTCATGATCTTGAGCATTTCAAAGAAAGATTCCCTGGGCTTGAATAGGAGCGTGAACGAGGCAAACATCAAAAGGGCTCACATGCAGGTAAACAGATGGACTGTATTACTCGACAGTGACTTTGTGTCTTTGATTTCCAGTATAACTAAAAGGGCCCTAGCTGCATGTAGCCGTTAAAAGAAGGATTATTTACGCCACCAGCCATGAGTACATTTTGTTTACACAAATCACTGCTTGAACGGCCCCGTATACCCGCTGCGTTGTGGTGACTGAATACATGAATACATGAGGGCCATTTGTAGTTCTTGGTCCATATAGTTTATTGCAGAGTGTAGCTGTCTGCTCTGAAATACAGAAATACCGTATGTTGCCAATACTGTTGTATAGGCTATTGTTTGATGTCCATCAACCCACATGTCTATGTTTCTATATGTCAGTGCAGGTTCTCAAACTATTTCATGTCAAGGACCCC
This sequence comes from Protomyctophum bolini, assembly GCF_963924005.1. Taxonomy (NCBI): domain Eukaryota; kingdom Metazoa; phylum Chordata; class Actinopteri; order Myctophiformes; family Myctophidae; genus Protomyctophum; species Protomyctophum bolini. Next base: position 33,686,403 of record NC_137883.1, read on the forward strand.
CAAAAATATATGTGGTTGTCCCACATCTGAAAATATGTTGTTCCAGGGACCCCCCCCCCCCCCCACACAAGAAGCAACCCCCCCCCCCCCCCCCCCCCCACAAGAAGCAAAAAGATTTGAGTTAAAAACATTTGCCGTGACGGAATATATATATTCAAAGATTTGCACCACCTTTTCACGATATATTAAAAAAAATAGCAGATCTACAAACTCGACGAGCTTGTAGATCTGCTATTTTTCAATATATAGTATAAAACACAATGCTTAACCCATTCTGACCTGAGATCAGATTCATACGAGGTTTCCACTGGACACACACTGGTCTGATTAACCCATTCTGACCTGAGATCAGATTTAAAAACAATGTCAGTCGTTCTTCGATTTTTCAAAAATAGCAGACCTACAAGCTCATAGCGCGCCACTCGGTGGCGCGCTATGAGCTTGTAGGTCTGCTATTTTTCAATAGCTAAAGCATAACGTAATGCTAACACCAAAATGGGTTCCCGTTCAGAATGGGTTAAAACACCAAAAGGGTGTTCCCGTCCTGAATGTATACATACAGGTGTTTATACTTCCATTATTTTATTATGGTTTGCTCAGTAAAAGTGCAGCAAAGGGAAAAATGTTAACAGCCCGACATAACTTCCAGTGCAGATTGAATAATTTAACAGCCTTGCCCCATAACGTGGTACTCATTTAGACGGGGACAAAAGGCTCTTGAACATCGCCGCGCCTTCGAGGATCAAAGGACGAATCATTAATTCTGAGCTTCCCGTTGTTCTCAGATCTGCTGTTTTATTGAGACTTGATTTCCTTAATCCATTTTGGGCGCGAAACCCCTTTTGGTGTTTTTTTTATTTTTTATCCCACGATTTTGTAACCCATTTTTCAACCCCTGTATCAATCATCTAATGTGATCCTGGGCTCTACACACCCTCCGCCAGCCTAGTCCCCATATCTGGGGGACAAGGGGAGACCAACCTAGTCCCCATATATGGGGGACAAGGGGAGAGCAACAGACTTGAACTCATGCTTCCTTCATGCCTGAGTGTCCAAGTTGCTCCTTTACACCTGACAGGGGGGAGTTTCCCTGGTTGGACGTATAGCGCGTGGAAGGAACACGTTATTCCAACCAGTTCCTTTCTGTGTTTTAAGCTATTCAAAACTAGCAGATCTACAAGCTCATAGCGTGGCACTGAGTGCCGCTTGTAGATTTGCTATTTTTTTTTTATCGTAAAAATATGGCGCAAAACTTTGAATATATATTCTTTCAGAGCAAACGTTTTTAACTCAAAGTTTTGCTTCTGAGAGGTTCCAGGAATAACATATTTTCAGATGGGGGTCGGGGGCCAATTATATATCATTTTTGGGGTCCTCGACATGACATATTGAGCACCACTGAAACATGAGGTATTTCAGAAAACTGTCGTGATTTAGAAGACATTCTTTTGTAGAATCGTCCTCAGGTCTAAATGGGTTAAACTGTCTTCAACGTGGAATAGAGTGCTGAGACAAAGCAATTCTATCTCTTCTACAAGGACACTGCCGAGTCCCCGTTTAAATTGAATGCCCCAAAAATAACGGTTTATAATTATGCGACTATCTGGTCTGAGTCTTTCATGTTTTCTCCAAATGAATCTCGAGCGAGCGCGCGGCCATATCCGAGTCTTTCATCGACTGGCGGCGCGTAGCGAAGTCTTCCCAACTCCTATCAGAAGTGACGGTAAGCCATTGAAATGAGCTCTTATGCAAGAGACGTTAATTACGGTTCTTTATTATAATTCAAAAGGAATATCCCCGGATAAGCCAATAGATGCTTGCCAGATAGATTTAACCTATTCTGGGCGGGAACCCCTTTTGGTGGTTTAAGCATTATGTCATACTTTATCTATTGAAAAATAGCAGATCTACAAGCTCATAGCGCGGCACCGAGTGCCGCGCTACAAGCTTGTAGGTCTGCTATTTTTTTTTAAATCGTGAAAATGTGGTGCAAATCTTCATATATATTCTTTCAGAGCGAACGTTTTTCACTCAAATCTTTGCTTCTGGGGGGAGGTCCCTGGAACTACATATTTTCAGATGGGGGTTGACGGCCACTTACATCTAGTTTTGCACGGGTCTTTGACATGAAAATGTTTGAAAATGACTGACACAGAAACATAGGGTTTTTCAGAAAACTGTTTAGAAGACATTTTGTAGAATGGAGCTCAGGTCGTAATGTGTTAATAAGTGGTCAAATTCAAACAGAATCCATTCGTCTGTTCATTCATAAGCCCTGCAGCGTTCTACCTCCTTCTTGGCGGTATAGGCCTATAATTTCATGGTGCATGTACAGTACTGTATATTATATTGAGCCTCGTGTAATTCAGCCAAGTGAAAAATGCATTTTTTTCCTGCCTTCCTACAGTATAGCCGTAAGGCTCTGACGATGGCTAATGTCCGTTCTGTCTCTAGCAGCATCGTTTGGACAGGCCTGGGCCGTGGCTCAGAGGTCCAGGCATCCTGGCTGGTAATCCAGTCTGGCAGTGTTTGGCCGTGGGTTCGACTCCCGATCCCGACGGCCTTTACTGCATGTCACCCCCCCCCCATTTCTCTCTCCCCATTTCCTGTCAGCCCACTTTGTATCTACAATAATAATAATAATAATAAAAAAAAAACATTTTGGTCGGAAACACGATATCTAAAAACGAAAATGACTTTCTGGATTGTCACTAAACGTGCGGAGTGCATTCATGCTTCCCAGAGGATGTAATCTAATTTGTAGCGGTGTAAGGATATAATAGTAACCGTATCGAAATATCAATTTTCGAATGTAAAATTGCAATCGAATGTAAACAACACAGCAAATATCATATCGTATCGTTTTGACCTTGTATGTAAATAATCAATTTAATCAATACTACTAAGTACTTAACAAGAACATATATAGAAAAAGATGGGTTTAATTACTTTTCCATTCCATATAGCTACACTTGGTCTTTGGATAAATGGGTGTATTCTCTGTGTTCATGTCAAGGTGTGGGTTTTATCTATTATGTGTTCAAATATAATGTCCATCTATTGGCCAGAGAATCACTGTTTACTTATTCATATCCATAATTATGAATTATGTGCATGGCATAGCGTACAGTAAAGTCTATGAGGGCCATATACTGTACTGTACTGTACCATGTTGGAATAGGTGACACGGCAGGAGTATTCTCAATTTTTATCAGAAATCAAATCAATTCACATTTTCTGCAGCCTGAAAGACCCGACTTAGTTAAAATAATTGAATTTCCTCTCAGAAGCCCAACGTGATGATGTGTCAGTATAACAGGAGATCTCCATATACTCCACTTCCCCGTACCGCGGCGTGCGTCTCTCTCTCTCTCTCTCTCTCTCTCGTAGGAGAAACGGCGGTATAAACCTGTCAGCTCTATTTGTCCTAATCGCTTCTCAGCTGGATCTGACGGCTCTGCCGGAACGCCGGGAATAACATTCACACCGCCAGGAACACCCATGGAGGAGGTTGATCCTTCCATGCCGTTAGCACAACCATCACCTGACTCAGCGGAAAACTATACAGGATCACACTTTAAAAAACCCCATTCTGAGTCTGACCTGAGATCAGATTCTAAAAAATGTCTTCTCTACATCCTGACAGTTTTCTGAAAAAGCTATGTTTCTGTGTCAGTCGTTTTGTTTCGATTTTTCAAAAACATAGCAGAAAAAATAGCAGACCTACAAGCTCATAGCGCGCCACCGAGTGGCGCGCTACGAGCTTGTAGGTCTGCTATTTTTCAATAGTTAAAGCATAACGTAATGCTAACACCAAAAGGGGGCCGATTCTAAAAAAGAAAAGTCGACTAAATCTACAGTTGATTTAGTCGAACAAAATTTATTTTTGGCGGGGCCTTGATGCCGTGGTAATGACTGTTTTTTTTTCCACTTGCTTGAAAATAGCCGATCTACAAGATCTACAAGCTCACAACGCGTCGCAGCGCGACACGTTGCCGGGATGCGTTTGTACTTCTGTTCTTCAAAAAAAAAACCCACACACACACACACACACACCAAGCCATGCAGAATCTGCCAGAACTTCCGCTATATAGCTTGTATACAAACCACCACCCCAATGAAAATGATCCAGTGGTAAATAAATGGTAAATGCTTTATCCAAGGCGCTTTACATAGATTGTGCATGACATTCACCCATTCACACACACATTCACACACCTTTACATAGATAGTGCATTACATTCACCCATTCACACACACATTCACACACCTTTACATAGATTGTGCATGACATTCACCCATTCACACACACATTCACACACCTTTACATAGACTGTTCATTACATTCACCCATTCACACACACATTCACACACCTTTACATAGACTGTTCATTACATTCACCCATTCACACACACATTCACACACCTTTACATAGACTGTTCATTACATTCACCCATTCACACACATTCACACACCTTTACATAGATTGTGCATTACATTCCCCCATTCACACACACATTCATACACCTTTACTAGATTGTGCATTACATTCACCTGTTCACACACACATTCATACACCTTTACATAGACACTTGGACACTAACTCTGGGGGAGCCCACAGGGTTCGAACTGGCAACCTTGTGGTTACCATCCATCCACTCTCTACCCCTGAGCCACCGTCGCCCCAGTATACCGCGGTCTATGGCAGAGTGAGTGGCAGGGTGAAAAAGAGTGAGTGGCAGGGTGAAAAAGAGTGAGTGGCAGGGTGAAAAAGTGTCATAATCGTAATAAGATCAGCGGGGCTTTGGGGGGGAAAGGAGAGCTGGTTTTATATTGCCACAGCAGGCTGGATCGTGTGCCACGAGGAAGACACGATCACTCATAACCCATTCTGACCTGAGATCAGATTCAAAAAATGTCTTTTTGAAAATGACAGTTTTCTGAAAAAGCTATGCTTCTACATGTCGGTCGTTCTTCGATTTAAAAAAAAATAGCAGACCTACAAGCTCGTAGCGCGCCACTCGGTGGCACGCTATGAGCTTGTAGATCTGCTATTTTTCAATAGCTATAAAGCATAACATAATGCTATAACACCAAAATGGGTTCTCGCCCAAAATGGGATAATGACAGTGAGTTGATATCCTTCTCTCAATCTGAAATTGCACAGAGACCGCAGGGCTCATCAAATATGCATACGCACTAAAAATGGAATATTGGACAATCTGGGAGGAGAAAAAGAAAATGCCACATAAATTGCGGAAGTCAGATTTGTTTATTTCATATAATATACCCCCCCCACCGCCCCCGCCTCCTGCGCCCATGGCAGAATCAGGAAAAGGGCTGGAAGAATGATATTTAGGTACATTACAGGGTAGTAATCATAGATAATCTAACCCATTTTGGGGCGTGTTTTAAGCACTATGTTATACTTTAGCTATTGAAAAATAGCAGATCTACAAGCTCAGATCTACGAGCTTGTAAGGTAGGTCTGCAAAAAAAAAAATTATCGTGAAAATTTTGTGCAAAGCTTTGAATATATATTATTTCAGAGCGAACGTTTTTAACTCAAATATTTGATGCTGGGGGGGTCCCTTCAGGAACAACGTATTTTCAGATGGGGGTCCATGGCCTAATGCAGATATTTCTGGGGGTCCTTGACATGAAATAGTTTGAGCACCACTGACATAATTATAGAAACATGAGGTTTTTTCATTTGTAGAATCGTCCTCAGGTCGAAATGGGTTAAGCTGCATCGTATACTGTGGTGTCATGCACCAAAAGTAGCTGATGTACAAGTTCACACCGTCCCTTGTACTGTAGGCCACACCAGAGTAATACAGTAAGAGAGTGACGACACTATAGCGTTGACTCCCATTCATAACAATGGAATGCGGAAGTGCTCATTCTATCTCAATGGGATAGTTCCAGCCAATAGGAGCAATGTGTGGAACTATAGCCCACAGGCACCCACTTTGTCTCAATGGGATAGTTCCAGCCAATAGGAGCAATGTGTGGAACTATAGCCCATAGGCACCAGCTTTGTCTCAATGGGATAGTTCCATCCATAGGAGCAATGTGTGGAACTATAGCCCATAGGCACCCGCTTTGTCTCAATGGGATAGTTCCATCCATAGGAGCAATGTGTGGAACTATAGCCCATAGGCACCCGCTTTGTCTCAATGGGATAGTTCCAGCCATAGGAGCAATGTGTGGAACTATAGCCCATAGGCACCCACTTTGTCTCAATGGGATAGTTCCAGCCATAGGAGCAATGTTTGGAACTATAGCCCATAGGCACCCGCTTTGTCTCAATGGGATAGTTCCAGCCAATAGGAGCAATGTGTGGAACTATAGCCCATAGGCACCCGCTTTGTCTCAATGGGATAGTTCCAGCTATAGGAGCAATGTTTGGAACTATAGCCCAATAGGCACCCACTTTGTCTCAATGGGATAGTTCCATCTATAGGAGCAATGTTTGGAACTATAGCCCATAGGCACCCGCTTTGTCTCAATGGGATAGTTCCAGCTATAGGAGCAATGTTTGGAACTATAGCCCAATAGGCACCCGCTTTGTCTCAATGGGATAGTTCCAGCTATAGGAGCAATGTGTGGAACTATAGCCCATAGGCACCCACTTTGCGGCGACATCAAAGCGTGTCGCTACTCTCCTCCTCTACACTCTAGGTAGCCCTGGTCCAGTTGCTTACAGCGAGTCTCTCACAGACGCCCTGTGGAAGTCCCTTCCACATGCAGCCCTCTAGCAATTTTCTCACTCCCATGCGAGGATTTACAATTCCCAGCAAATAAACAAAACGACGCAACTACTCACCGACACAAAGCCTGCTAGACCTTAAGGTAAAAGTCTATACTCGAAGCTGGGAAGCGTCTCAGGTCCCCCAGCTTCTCTCTAAAATGCACTATTTTAGTCATTACATGAAATGAATCCAAGCAGATCATCTCATCTCATCTCTCTCTCTCATCTCAAGCACTGGACCAGGGCTACACTACACCAGCTAGCATGCACGACGTCAGGCCATCATATTGTGGTGATCATATTGTTGTTTGTCAACCGCGCTGGGTACTGTATATACTGTAGGCCTACCAGATGTCTTGTTTTGTCCCACTGTACGCGCTACTTTCTTTATTACGGGACACCTACAGTGGTTTGCGAACACTCCGTTATTAAAATGTTATCAAAGTCAACTCATCACTTAAAATTAAATCATTTCAAGGCTGGCTGGCTCTCCCAGCGCAGCCTCCTCCTTCATTTTTCATTTTCGTCCCTTGCCCATCCTTCATCACTGTTTAACCCATTTAGGCCTGACATCGAAAATTAAAAATGTCTTGATAAATCCTGACAGTTTTCTGTTTCTGTATCAGTGGTGCTCAATATTTCATGTCAAGGAGCCCCAAAAATATAATGTAATTGTCTGCCGACCCCCCTCAGAAAATATGTTGTTCCAGAGACGACCCAGAAGCAAAGATTTGAGTTAAAAATGTTCGCTCTGAAAGAATATATATTCAAAGATTTGTAGATCTGCTATTTTTCAAAAGCTAAAGTATAACATAATGAAACAGCGGAAAGGGGTTCCCGCACAAAATGGGTTAAGACCATCTGCCATTCACTTGAAATTGCCTCCATTTGCATAACTGATGCGGGGCACGAAAACCACCGCGCTCTACCGCCGTCCCAAAGCGCGATTGGGAGGCGAAAGATGTGGAATTAATTGGTACTTCACTTCCTCCTCATCTGCCATTTCTTTTCTGTGTGAAAATGTGAAAATGATCATTAGAGCCCTTTGGTGTGGTTGTTATGTCTGAATGTTATTTAGGGTTTCAATGCCCTGACATCACAACACACTGTATACTATTACTCAAGTAAAAATACCTCAGTTAAACATTACAATACTTGAGTAGGCCTAAAAATGCACTTAACAATCTGGCTGTGCATGCCTCCTTCCCAGTTCCCTCCACCCACTGCCCGGCCTGCCACTGATCAGTAATCAGGACTGATTGGAGGTAAAAGCCATGCAGTGTTTGTGAGAGAAAGCTCTCGTCCCCTTAATGTGTTCTTTTGCTGGGTTTCCTTCCATAATTACGTGTATCCTGCGTCGTTTTCCTAGTACTGCCTTATCCCTCGGCAATCGATGAGAGAGAAATGAAGTTCAC